>NW_020439155.1:217397-218760 GCF_000699045.2 Agrilus planipennis | reverse complement strand
ATACGAAATTTCGGATCTGGCATTATACATACGTGTGCACTTGTGTGTACAGATACACATATTAATGTATTTAAGAGCGACAGCAATTTGTTACTGGCTGCTAGGTGTAACAAAAAATATGTTTTTAAAAACAAAAAATAAAATACTTTATTTATATGCTGAGTACTTTTTTTTTTTAACCATTTAGTCAAGAAATACTTTATGTAAAGCCCGAAAAGGTGGCAACCCTAGCTGTAGCCCCTTTCGATTGGACTTATTATTTTCGTTGGATATTATGTACGTTACGACAAACCATTGGGAATCACCTTCTCGCTCCTCATTGTCAAATCCCCCTCGACTTATGCCTGTATGTGCAAAATATTTTAATCGGGCTCAAATAAGTTGTAGAGTCAAAAAATTGCTAAAAAATAATTATCGGACGTTTATTTTCGATGATGTCAACAATTAAATCTCCAATTTTTTTCCCATCTAGAGGTGTCTGGGTAATTACAATTAACGAGGCGATCAAAAATTGTCAAACAGAGAGGCAACACTCCTAAGCATTGATTTCATTTTAGATTTGCAGAAGAACATCACAGGTCCAGAGTATACATGTGTATGGACTGTAGTATATTCTGTAACGTAAACTTTTTGAAGTGAAACTTCTTTACGCACGGTAGGGTAAGTTCGTTTCATGCGAGTTGCTATGTAATGAAATCGTGAAACAGATGTTCCCCCTCTACTGGGCCACGTAGTCCTGTTCGTAGTGACGATCGCTTGAGCCGTGAGCGCGCTTCAATGCAACGTTCGTTACAGGCAACTCCGGCATGTATAGTGTAAAATTTAAATTCATAGTGTACAAATAATACCATTAAACCAATTCCTTAACCCCTATCCCGGTATGTTTGTGTGTTTGAACAAGTTTCACTTCAGTAGCGTGTTGTACAATTACAGGTTGTATTTTTATTGTTCTGACTGTAGCGAGCCGACTACTTCAGTCATCTTCAATTGATACAATTACATAAAAACTGTAATAATTTCGCAAGTCGCATTCATTATATTAGGTAAATTAACTGCGTCTGCCTAATTTTAATGTAGCGCCTAGTGGTAAAATGACTCCCCGTTTCTACTATAGACTGTACAGCAGTGTTGGCAGATGCATGAAAACAGAATATTGTACCATGACCGTAGAATTATTGTACTTTCAGACAAATTATTGTACTTTTTGTAATTATCGTAAATAGTTAACCAATTTTATTTTAAAGCTACCTGCAATATTACCATATGGAAAAATTAACCACCCATAGAAATTATTGCAGTTTACTATAATAAAGTTTTTTTCAGGATTTGAAATTCAGTACACACAAAAATTGGCGGGTGATTT
>NW_020439155.1:209013-217339 GCF_000699045.2 Agrilus planipennis | reverse complement strand
TGAAACGAACCTTTAATGTTTAATATATGGATTTTCAAAATTTTTGTACTTTACAAAACATCAAATCATGGTACATGTACAATAATTATTGTACAGACATACTAATTCATATTTGTAAAGTATTAAGTACCTTGAGCTTACGTTAGGTTAGGTATGGTCAGAATGGACTTCGACTGATCGGCATACGTAATGCGCTATGAACTAAGAACTTCTAAGCTTAATATATGGTGTAGGGACCGCCATGATTAAAATATAATACGTATCTATGCCCTATCCAAATTTCGAGGAGTTTCAACTGTAATTTTAATAATTTCGCTTGTTGTAAGATACGTATAATGTATATAGGTACCCTAGCTCTTTAAATACAACTGAAACTAAATAAAGCACTAAATTCCAAATTGACACAAAACTGTCAGTAACTTAAAACGAGATCGACACCCATGGTATTATGCTCACAATCAGTAACAGGCTTATATTTTGGGAGTTAATGAGTTAAAAAGATGAATAAAAATTGCAAAATACTCCATTCCCGTGCGCTTGAACGTGACCGACCATTAGGTCAAATACTATGGAATTTAAAACAATGTTTTCAATAAAATATGAGCCAAGTTTATTCCTGAACATCAGAATTAATGATCCTGACAAAAGCAAGGTACAGAAAAATTAAATTTACTTCGTGGAGTCACTACCCTACAAAAATAGATATCAAAATTACATTCATATTAATAATATGCGCATAATGAATAAGAAATCGAAAAACATGGTGTTTAGTGAAATTGAGGAGACATTATTTAAGTCTCAAGATCCATAATTGATATAACCTTAGCACCGTTATTCATAATTTGATTAAATTTGACGTACGTAATTAGAATTTACAACATTAGAGGATTAAAAAATTCCTTTGCAAGAATGTACGCCTTTGCCAAACATTTATATTGAAATTGAATCTTCCCGCTTCAAGTATATATGTAGAATTTCAGTGAGAGTTAAGGGGAGGGATCAAATACTAATTTCATAAAGAAAAATCTATAGAATTCAAAAATGCAATAATTAATAGGGCATTCCATTTGAAAAAATGAACTTAGATAACCTCCAGGAAAAATGGGACACTGTATAATCGAAAATAATTTCAGGATATGAAGATATTTACATGGTATCACTTTTCTAAGAGACTTTTTTTGATATTTTCAATTATACAGAAGTTATCGACGAAATCCGCTCGCTTGGGACACCCTGTGTTAAATTTCACAGGCAGATATTCGGGAACTTACTATTGTAAGTGGAATATCAGCACACGCGTTAAATTAATAAGGCGTGTTGTTTAATTCTTTGGTGGAATGTAGAAAAAAATAGAACTCTTGCAGCGAAGTCGACTTAATTATATATTTACAAATATGTACAGAGTATCTCCAACTAATGAATCATTATGATTACACAAGTGCAAGTCTTGCGTTCAAGTGCTTCTTTTTGAAGTAAAAAAAAAACTTTAAACTTTTGGGTGTTTCATTCCCACCAGCCACTAATGCTGGTGGGCGGGCAGTCCCTCGGACTACGCCGGAAGGTAGGGCGGAAGGCCCTCTTCAGCCTGCTTTCAGGAATTGTGGGAATGGGTGGGTGGTGGTTCGGGTGAGAAAGATGAGACGGACGAAATGAAGAAGAGAATGAAAGATTATCTGTGGAATATTACTGCCTCAGCATTTGCCTAAGTGATCTAAGGAAACCACAGAAAAACTTGGACCAAGGCAGACGGACCCGGAATCGAACCGGCGTCCTCCCGAATGCTAAGCAATGGTCTAGACCTCCAGGCCATGCCGCTCGGTTTAATTTTTGAAGTCCTTGGTCACATCTTATATCTAGGAGGAAAACACCAAGGGTGTGGCTAGTATCACCATTGGTGATTAACCCTTTCAAAACAATTCGGTGTAAATTTAGAAGGCGGGCTTTCAACTTAAAATTTTGGAAAGAGGGAAGTTTACAATCCGAGAAAAGATCGGCACATCAAGAAATCAACAAACGGTACTTTTAACCGTTAGGCTCATAAAAAACCACCCCATAATAAAATTGAAACTAAATTGGGATCGTAAAGGATCCTTCTTCAACCGTTACCTCTATAAACTAATTTACCGATGCATCTAAGGGTCTACTACCAAATAAACACCATACCACCTTGTAAATTTGCAAACATTCTAAAAATTGTATGCAGGAATTTTATGGCCTGCAAAACAAAGAACGGTCTCTGAACACCCTGTATATATGTATATTGAATCAACTGCTCTAGTATTATCCTAAATGACTCGTTTATTAAAACTATTTTAAACAAAATTGTATTAAGCAAAAAATGCACATTTTTAAAAACGTAATTGAATTCAAAACAAAAACCTTGCAACAGTTTTAAATTTTCTATTCCGTAATAAAAGGATAAATGAATAAATCCACAACGAATTGAAAAGATTTATGAGTAATTTTACCTAGTGCACCTGTTACCTACTAATAGGTGCATTTCCTTCGTACATAGCATTAACGTTACGTAACGTCGCTCTGTGCGTTCGAAATAAGCAGTTCCCTTACATTTTCATTTTCGTATCTATGTGTATGTGTTGTAGTTATGGAATGAATCGTCGACATTCATTATTCTCAATGAGACTGAAACCCGTTAATTTAAATATCTAAAATCTGCTTTCGTAACACCCATAAAATTCGAATTTCTTATACGAGGCTATAAAACTTATTGGACATTTTATCGATTATAACAGAAAACAGATTTGAAAAATTCCATTTAAGTCAGCTCGTAAAAGTTCTATAAATTTAAATTATTGGTCTGTACGGTTACTACGTTACGTCCGGTTAAACATTGAAATTGAAAAGAAAAACCATACCTTTAAGAAGAAAGCATGAAAGTTAATCAAAACAGTTTTCATTTCTTCCTATTATTCTAGGATACGTGCACAAAGTTAATATAGAGGCAAAATGAGTTATTCGACACTCACAAATTTTAAATTTTTAACAGTTGACTCAGTTGCCACTTTTTTTCGTCCGATTTTGTTAAAATAACTTGACAGTCAATTCAAAACGAAGGTATTATGTATTAACATTTATGATTAAAGTTCACTAGAAGGTATTGCGAAAAAAAATGTACTATTATGAATAAACGTTTTGTACTTTAATTACATTTTCTGTAATAAATGTAAACCGTACAATCAAAATTTCTTTTCTACTGTAAAGACCTATCTCTTACAATAAACGTAAGTAATAACATAAACGTTATTTCAGTTTTCAAACTTGATTGATTAGCTAATTATCGTTAATTACCCGCCATGGGATTCGATTGTTCAAGTACTAAATTCGTTTGCCTACTACATTTTCCTGTTTCGCCAGTGGTAAATTCGGCAGGTCATTATAAGACAGGTAGAAGAATTCATTAGAGTCGAAATATAAATTCGGCTGCTCCGTTGAAATCTAGCGAAAATGTAAATTCGGCCGAATAAATTGCTTCTATATGTTTATTGGAGAGAACATTTATCGTCTACATATTACTTGAGGTATCTACTAAAAGTAGGGTTGCCATCTCTAAAATTTGGAAATCAGGACGAGACGCGTGTAAACCCCGGATTTTAGAGTCCAGAACCCGGACATGTCAACAGGTTTTTTTAAACATAGTCAGTGTAATAAAAACCAGACAGAAAATGTCATAAATCACCTTTTTATTTATTCTCAGACCTTAAAATTAGATTTAGTCATTTTTATCATCATTTTAAATGTACCTAACAAAACAGAATCTTATTACAGTTTGTTACAAATTGTTTTAATAATCAGTTAGATTTTTTTTGTTCTTAAAATAAAACACAAATTATTAATATACTTTGTTATGAAAACAAAACCTTATAAAAATATGAAACCTAAAAAAATGAATTAAATTTTTAAACGAAATTCTTAGTACTGAGACCATTCCAGTATTCAGTCTTACAATTTTTGAGGTAACTCTTTTAACTGAATAATAATTAGTTTCTTTAAATTTTTATTAGCAGCCATTTACCTATATAACAAAATATCTCTTAACAGAATATGAACTAAATTTAGTCTTCTTAAATCTTAAGCAACAAAACTGAACATTTTTAAAGTTTAGACTTACTGTAATGTAAGTTACATTATTATTAACTTTTTAAAACGTAAAATAACCCAAAACTATACTCATTTGTATCACCTTAAAGCCACATTTTAAATATCTTCGTGGGCGGCCTAGGACTTTAGTTTTTAAACCCGGAGTACAAATGAAGCCCCCCCCGGACGCTCCCCGGATGTCCTCTAAACTAGGACAAATCCGGGGAAACCCGGACGGATGGCAACCCTAACTAAAAGGAATATTAAACTACAATAAAACAACGCTTTATCAAAGAAAGTAGCAGTTTCTTTTAGTAATGCAATTATCATATGTGTGTATTAATATGTAATATTTAATAAAACACACCAATTTTGTTTACAAATTTTAAAACCTTATACAACAGTCATGTGATGTTAGTTTCAGATAATCTAAAACATTAATTTTCTCGTTGTTAGTAGTAATTGAACTAATTAAGAGACTATCTTCCTTTGCCGCAAGGGGTTGTTATTGATGATATGTATACTCATATTATAAGAGAGTATATAACAACATTCTAATAATTCCCGTTTAGAACCTAAGATGTTGTTTTTATTTTTTACGTCTACCTGGACATAAATCGGCCGAATTTACATTTTATTTTTGAGGGTTACGAAACGTTTCCGGCCGAATTTATCACTATAATTAATAAAACCCACTAAATTAAAAATTTGACCATGCTAGGATTTTTTTACGGATATATTTAACTAATGATATACCGTTCAGAAGAAACTGACGAACGCGAGAGACCATTCTAGCTTTACGGGTTACAATAGAGAAAACGATTGAAAATGAAAAGAGCGAGTACATAGGATTTCTTGATGTAGAAAAAGGTTTTGACAATGTTAAATGGGAGATGTAAAATATACTTAAAAATGTAGGGATAAGTTATGGAAACAGAAGAGTGATACTTACTTTGTATAAAGAGCACTAGGCAGTTATAGAGCTGAAGTAGCAGTATAGAGAAGTTAGGAAGGGAAAGGAAGATGCACACTGTCACCGCTACTTTTTAATGTATACATCGAAGACGCGATCAATATCATTAAAGACAGTACAACTGTAGGGATAGATATAGAGGGGCAAAAGATAAATATGCATAGATTTACAGGTGATATAGCAGTATTAGCATCTAGCAAGGAAGAGTTAGAGATAGATTTAAATAAAATGGAAGCGCTATTGACAAAACAGTTTTGTATAAAGATAAATAGTAAAGTAAANGACGCGCTGATGAGATCCAAAAAGATCGAAATCGCGATCCGCGTCTGGCAGTTTCGACAGAATACAGACCATTTCGAATTATTTTATTCGATTAAGCTATCGTGCTTGTCACGTTGAAGTTGGCTACGCCAGGATTCGTTTTCAGCAAGTAGATATCCACACAACTGGACCTTGTTGGAGCATACGTAATCCTAAAATGTAGCATCGTGCTACATTTGTAGTATTTTCTAAAATTGTAATATAATTCGGAACAGTAACTACTTTAACTTTAATAGGTTAGTACTTAAAATTCTGTTTTTTGAAAAGTTTTGATAAAGGCAAAATAGCCAAACAGATATTAGAAGTCTGTGTCCTTGAGCACATTACATTCTACAGAAATTAGCAACATACCGGTCAATGTTTCAGATAAGCGTAGTACTTCTTAATTAATTTTTTATTTTTTCCAATTTGGAGAAATAGCGCTCCTCAATACTATCAGTTATCATCATGCTTAAAAAGATTCTCAATTCACTTTCTACTTTTAAGTGTGTTTCCAATTTTGTTTTGTAATTTATGGTCAATTTCCTCAAAACAAATATATTTATCGATAATACATATTGGTTTTAGGTTGGTGGATGGATCTGACAGAAACTAAAGGGCCCCCGTCGATTGTGGGGCCCTGGGCACTTGCCCAAAATGCCCAGTGGAAAAGAGGGGCTTGTTAGCATCTAGCAAGGAAGAGTTAGAGATAGATTTAAATAAAATGGAAGCGCTATTGACAAAACAGTTTTGTATAAAGATAAATAGTAAAGTAAAACAAAAAATTCTGGTTTGCAAGGGAAGAAAAAATAGGGAAAGAGCGAATATAAAGATAAGAGACGAAAAATTTGAAGAAGTGGCTGATTTTAGGTATCAGAGAAGTCAAATCAGCCGAGACGGAATAGCCATGGGCATTAAGTAAATAAATTCAAGATTGACTGTATATGTACAATATATATATATGGAAGTGGAGCACGTGGCACGAAATCTCCCAACAGAAAATTTAGATACCGATTTAATTAATGTTAAAAAAGGACCACGAAATGCGTTATTAAAAATACTGTATATATTAAGACTGATATATTTTTGCGCTAATAAAAAAGGATTTTAAATTTAAAATTTCGTATTACAACAAAACACTTACTCACATAGAAGATAGACTTCAAAGACGAAATACATAAAACTTTACAGTTTTACTACAGACTCACCTGTAACAAAAAAGAAAACGTTATAAATATGAGCTTATAATATAGATACCTACGTATATAAATAAATTAAAGATATTGCCTATAATATGTACAAACAAACTAAAGTGTTAAAAACGGGAATCGTTCCGCAATTTTCCACCCTTAGAAAATATTTTCTTCAAATTAGGATGCGGTATATCCAATAAGAAAAGAATGATTAAAATCAGTTCACAATAAGTGAGGAAATTCAATAACATATTAGATACAAAAAAAAATCGAATTGAGAACTCCAAGCATAACAAAATTTATAGATTTATTACATCTGAAATTGAACCACATTCCTGAATATACATTTCGCCACATCCTTTAATGTAACCTACAGAAATTATTTTTGATGTTATATTTAAAAAAAGCCTATACCATTTTTGTTAATTGAGGTTAGCTTAATATTATTCGTAGTATGTAATCTTCCTCAATGCCTAACTTATTGAAACGGCGTTCTAATTTATTTTTAATATATAATATAGGCGTCAGAGCACTCTAGAAAACGATCGCTTAGACTAAGACCAATAAAAGCATCTTACCTAAAAACAAGTTTACAAACATATTCTCCGTCAACACAGATCGTAACGAACCATTGATTAACATATATAAGCTTTATTAAATTTATAAATTTCTTTTATTAACAAATTACTTGTTGGTTACCTATTCATTCGATCGGGAAAAAAAGTGACCATAAAACCTAAACCCAATAGAAAAAAGTTATAGAAGTAAAACGAAAAATATATCGAAAAAACGTCCTTAAATTATTTATAAATACAATTCCTTACAATTTGGTCGTGCGCATGTCCGTAATTTTTTACTAATTTGCATGCAAAAATCAGGTTTAGTTCGAACTTTGTCAACAAATGGCGATTTGTTTAGCTAATTCGCCTGGACTATAACTACAGTATAGGTCAGAAGAACTGACCGTCTACTAGCATTAGTAGATTAGTATAAGTCCGACGGAGGAAGCTGGCGAGCGGCCGCGCAGGTACTTCCCCATTTGTGGCCAATTTGGGTAAATCACTCGAAACGGATTCACAAATAAGCTTTCAGAAGGCGTAAACTATTGTATTAATACAGATAGGACAGAAGCGTACTAGGAAATAATACAGAAACATAACTTATGAGAAAAGAAAAAGTAAACCCAATGCTTTGGTTTGTTTTGTAGTTGGTTTTCACATTCATTGTTCTCATCGGAATTACTATCACTATCATCGACATCAACAATTAATTCTTCTGTTTGTATATGTCTATTACTTGCTCATTATCTAATATAACATTTATATAAATCACGTTAAACTAAATTATTGCGCCTATTTCTTTTTTAAATAACCTTCTACAACAACAAAACTAACCGAATAAGTTAATTTTTTAATTTAATTTTCAAATTGATCCCTACTTTTCAATATTTAATCTACGCCCCTGATAGGGACGCTGAAGAAAGCGGGCTGCAATTAGGGTTGCCATCTGTAATATTTGGAAACCAGGACAAGACGCGTGAAAACCCCGGATTTCAGAGTCCAGAACCCGGACATGTCAACAGGTTTTTTTAAACATAGTCAGTGTAATAAAAACCAGACAGAAAATGTCATAAATCACCTTTTTATTTATTCTCAGACCTTAAAATTAGATTTAGTCATTTTTATCATCATTTTAAATGTACCTAACAAAACAGAATCTTATTACAGTTTGTTACAAATTGTTTTAATAATCAGTTAGATTT
>NW_020439155.1:192575-202688 GCF_000699045.2 Agrilus planipennis | reverse complement strand
CATCTCGTTGATATTTTCAGTAGTAAATGGTACCAATAACAGCACATTTGAGCAATGCAATTGTAGTGGATAAAATGGTCAATTTTTCCGTGCAGTACTGTACGGATTATACGCTCCTCACCGGTTAACAGTTTGGCCGAGAGTTGTCTCCTTCCTTTTCTGGCCTAGTGCTGTTCTTTTCTACTTTGCGCAGGTCAAAGTGAAGGTCACATCGCTACAGAAAGTAAGCGAAGTATAAAACTGAATTTTATTTATACATCAATTTCATTATAGGGTGTATTTAAATGTGTATGATGCGGAAATGGAACAGGACAGTGGAAATTCCACTGCCACCAATATGCAAATAATCACATTCTTCTTCTAACGAGAACGTCTTTAATAAGAGAATATGCATTCAATAGGCGCACCGTTCTCCGGAGATTCCTAGCAAATTGCAGTCTAGAGAAGCATTTTCGAGGCGCCGCGCCGCTTCATGTCGTCCATTGCGACAATACAACTGCAATGATAATTCCGTATTAAAGTGCTCATGCATGTAAGACACTATCAACATAATAATGAGGCGAAAACTCATTAAGAATATATTCATATTCTCATGGAAAACAATAAGAACATCTAACACAACTTATATCCATTGCTCCAAAAGCGAAAATATTTTGAAAAAAAGATAAAAAGCTGTAGACACTTTAAATTAAGTCTCAATTCCTCAATACGAATTTTTGAGATGAACTACATAAAAGCACCTTTATTTGCTCGTATCTTAACTACCACAATACTAAATTAATACCTTTCTTAATTAGTAGGTACAATTAAAAAAGAGTTCTGCAACTGCTGCAGATACCCACGACCAGGGACGCAACAACGTTACAATTTGGCTGAGTGCTCAATAAATGACTAAAGAAAAAAAAAGGTCAAAATACATTGTATTGGAAAAATCGAAAAATCGAGTTCGGCTGTTCTCATCATAATACCATAAATGACTAAAAAAGGGTCATTTCGACGAGCTTGAACGGAACTTTCAAGTTGGGTTACATTATGAATAGAATGGAATTGCCTGGGTGACTCCCCCTTGTTCCGGCCCTGCCCACGACTACCGCAAGGCAGTGATTTCTAGGCTAAAAACTCGTCAAATTTTTCGTTTTGGTTCGAAAAATAGCCAGTACTTCGAAGTTCTAAGGTAAAAAAGGAGTTTTCGGGGTGTATGATACTCAGTTGATGACAGTAGAAATTCGCAATTCGTGTGAGAGACAGTGATTTTTAGGCATGTAATTCCCCAAATATCTCGTTTCTGGTCGTAAAATTAACAGCACCCTGAAGTTCTAAAGAGTCGGTGGTAGTTCTGGTCAGAACTGTTGTAGAAGCTCGCGATTCGTGAGAGACTATGATTTTAGGCCAGTAACTCGTCAAACATCCCGTTTTGGTTTGAAAAATAGCTAGCAGACGAATGTTCTAGGGTAGAAAAAGAATTCGGGGGTGTCCAACTCAGACGAGTGTTGTTCTACCTAGAACTGCTGCAGAAAAAAATCGCAATACCTACAAGGCAGTGATTTTTAGGCCTGTACCTGGCCAAATATTCCATTTCGGGTCGAAAAATAGCTAGCACCCAGTTCTACAGTAAAAAGATGATTTCGAGAGTATGCAATACCCAGTTAGGGGTAGTTCTCAACAGATCTCCTGTAAAATTTTCGATTCGTACGAGTTTGTGTTTTGTAGGTTTATGATTCGTTGAATTTCCTGTTTCGAGTTGAAAAATGGCCAAATAGTACAGTCATTTGGTTTGAATAATAGTGGTTATCTGGAAAGTTTTCCGGGAGTTTTGAAAATTGGAAATTTTATAGATTTTGAGGTGCTCATTCCGAATTTCGACTTTGCCACCTCGTATTTTAACCGCTCGCGTCGCCATATTGGAAAAATGGCGCCAAAAAGCAGTTTTTTGACAATATCTCCTTTCCGACTCATTTTACGATAAAAACATTTATATANACCCGAACTACAAATGAAGGCCCACCCGGACTACAAATGAAGGCCCACCCGGACGCTCCCGGATGCCCTCTAAACTAGGACAAATCCGGGGAAACCCGGAAGGATGGCAACCCTAGCTGCAATTGTTATACCTGAAACTGCCTACTTTTGCCATCGCACATCCACTTGCCATTTTAAAATTTCCGCCGGCTTCCTCCATCCGACCTGTAGCTTCTTGGAATGAGCACAAAAGCACGCATATTTTTTTCTTTAACACGCGATGATATGCAAACTTGGTGCAGTCATGCGTCTATTCTTATTGTACGAATTTTTAATTAACAACTCTACGTACTGTATCCTGAATTTCACAAGAATAAAGTCACGGGCATCGTCCATAATTAGTCATTTTATAGTCATGTTTTAATCTATCTGTAGCTAGATATATGTAAGTGTATCCGGATGTCTATAATAGGTGAACGGGGTCTCCTGTAATAAGGCAATCGATAAAGGAAGTCATAACGGTTGTTTATTAATCACCGCATATGATACGCTCGGAAGGGATTGTTGCTACTGTAATTGAATTTTGTTCTGCAACAATATCAACAGCAGTAACATGTAAAAGCACGCATACACATACAATAAATTGATTAAACGGCTGTCGTTCAATCAGTTCACACTAACAACGAACTATTAATTATTTATATGAACTACATTAACTTTTTTTAATTAACACATTGATACCTTTCTCAGATGCACTTATGCAACATCATCTTATCTGTTATCGTGAATGTAGTGAATTAAATTAATTATAATCGGTGTATAATAAGTTGCTATACAGTGAGAAGAATGGAATGCATTTCCACAATAAACTTTCAGCTATGTACAGTGAGATGCGTAAACTAATTTTCGTAATATGCAATTATTTATTGAAAATGCATAAGTGCATTAAACAAGTTCTACATTAGAGATGCACCGGATAGTGATTTTGCCGGGTACCGGATAACCGGGTACCTGACGTTAGCTGTTCAGAGTACCCGGTAAAACCACTACTGTTAATAGTTCACGTTTTCGTATTCGCGAGATTAATATTAAATACAACCCTTACAAATATCCCAAACCAGTCATTAGGGGTGATTCAGAGTCGTCTGAATGAAATTTTAATTCTTGATTGATGGAATTTTAACCCATTTAGTTAAAATACCGTTGAAACGAACCTTTAATGTTTATAAACACAAGGTGCCAAAATCATGTCAATAAGTTACCGTTAATTAAAACCTAGGTAAATGTCTAGAAGGGTGGGATCGAAAGAGGAGGTCTCCCCCACCACTGTATCATAAAAATTTCGTGGCGGTCTCACCCCCATAAAAAGTTATGGGGGTTGGAAGTTGATTATTTTGACAATTTTCATACANAAAATTATACGGCTTAAATGTGAAGTTGGGTGCAAAAGAATACAATTAAATCCTCTGTCGGGAAAAAACGAAATGACTTTCCGAACAACCCTATATATAGGTATATATAAATGATTCACCTACTCATTTTTAGAGGAATCTCATCTCGACTAAAAATTTTCTATGTAAATTTACTATTATGTCTAAGACCCTTGACGATCATTCGCCAAAATTTTCTTTCTTAACGATCCATAATTGTTGCGTACGCCACTGCAAAATCATGTTGGATTCCATCTGAATCGAATGTTATGGTATTAGTCGAGAAAGGGTCCTTTTCCATCTTTGTACCCAGCCTATTGTAAAAATGATTTATGACTTTTCCGTCTCGACTCTGCGAAAGATCTACACTTACATATTGTAATCTTCAACTTGAATTTTGAATTCAAGATATTTATTGCACGCATTTATTGGGCACAGTTCTGCTTATAATAGATTTCAAATTAGGCTTATTAATTAATTAAATTCTAATATTCAAATCAGCATCCTGTCTAGTTCTGAATTTGGTTTTAGTGTAAACGCAAACTAAAAAACTCGTTTGTAATCTGGAAGTCGATACAAACCAAAACAGGAACTGTTATAACCTCAACGACTACAAACTATTCATCTTCATCAACTTTGATCCAAAAGTAATTTAAATTTGAATTAGCCGATTCGAATTTTTGATGTAAAGAGGATCAATTCTTAATATCAAGCAAGTTGTAATTCTCTGAACAACCCTGATCAACCTTTCATAGTTAGTTTGTTTATAAAATTAAGCCGTTGATACGATTAAATACAGAGCGGTTGCTTTCGGCAGGATGTTGATGTTTCTATAAGAACAAAAATCGGATCTCGCGGAACCCCTGTGATCAGGGTTCTACGGAACACCACTTGGGAAACGCTGATACAGATTTATGTATAATAGATAGATATTTTACAAATATATTAAATTAAACAAAATAAAACAAATTATTTGTTCATACAGTGTAAAAAATTCGCCAAGTAAATGTGGAGTGGACGATTATTGATAATTTCCTTTGAAAAAACAATTTCCTTAAAAAATTGCGCAACATTAAATAATCTGCAAAACAGTCATTAGTTTGTGTGTACACGTATAAATACCTTCAGATTCTAGTGTACATCAAAGTATGTAAATATTCAAGGTCGTAGGGGACAATCACACCGAACGATTCGTAATAAACAAATTTTTAGTGGTATTTATACACGTAAATTTATTTCAACAGGTTTGTTGGTGCAGAAAACTCAAAAATTGCCACCACAAAAATTTGCATTCCAATGCATTTAATTCGTTACTTTTTTTATGTGAAAAGGTGTAGATACATCGTGTCACAAAAGTGTATACAAAAAATCTCTCTGATAAATTATTCGCAAAAATATTATTGTAATTCATTGAATTGTATAGATACACGGGTCAAATATATTCCACTTGGACAAAATTTATCAATCAACAAAGTAAGAATTTGTAAATCAATAAATTGGCGGTTTCGTCAGTGCGCAACCTAAAGTCAAAGTTCATGAGATTCTGAACTAGCTCTATGAATCGCGTCTTAACAATTCGGTACCGTTTTATGCTACCATAAAACATAGTACTTAGTCAAATATATGACTCTGGGACAACAGAAGGTACTTTTCAGGGTTTGTAAAAGTTCAATTTTTCTTTTAATTTAGGGTATGGAACCCTAAGAATGAGCAATGACAATAAATTAAATTTATATTGCAGTTCGCCTATTTGAAAGGAAATTTTAATGACGAAATTTTTCACTGTAACGAATGTTATAGCTAGGGTCGCCACCTTTTCAGGCTTTACATAAAGTATTTCTCGACTAAAAGGTTAAAAAAAAGTACTCAGCATAAATATAAAGTATTTTATTTTTTGTTACACCTAGCAGCCAGTAACAAANGTTTTTTTCATTAGTTTTACCTTTGAATATTGTTTATGAATGACTATATAAATATTTACATGCCTAGAAATGTATAAAAATTGGCCTATTTATTAACTTTGAACCCCCATAACTTTTTATGGCGATGAGACCGCCACGAACTTTTTATGGTACAGGGGTGGGGGAGACATCCTCTTTCGACCCCCCCACTCCCGAAGGTGGTGGGCGCTATCATCTGGATCTTTACCGAAACCTCATATATTTATAAGCAACAGAAATATAAAAACTGTAACAGTTGAATCATAATAATAGTGTACGAACAGATAATGGTATAAAACTGGGACTGTCTAGAAGTCTAGATCAATAGATACCGAGCGGCATGTGACCTAATAGGAAAACTGATTTTAGTCAGACCTTCAAATGTTATTAATACAAACAATACAAGCAAATACAAATATCTTTATCAATCACAAATTACACATTAGTCTTACAATTTTAACATATTTTATGTATCTAAACGATTAGTGTGCATTATTTATTAGGGACTTTGCCTTCTTATTTCGACTGTATTATACCTACCATTCGGGAGGAGGCCGATTCAACTCCGGGTCTGTCTGCCCTGGTAAAAGTTTCCCCCAATATCACTGGGGTATTAACATTTCACAGATAATTCTTTTTTTTCTTCTATCTTTACTTCATCCACCCACCCATTCCTACGATTCCTAAGAGGAGACTTTTTTCTGTCGTGTTTTACTTTACACCTTTTTACTGAATTGCTTAGATCTTCCTTTCTGAACTGAACAGTTACCGTAATGAATTTCAAAGAGTATAAGAAAAATTTCTGAAAACCAGATTTCAACCATGTTTTGGCTTTTTATACAAGGTCCTATTAAAAGCTTTAAAATCAAATTACTAATATAGTTTTCATGAAATTTTAAATTCATCAGAATCGAAAAGCGTAAGCTTTGTTTACGTACATTATAGATATTGAAAAGTAAATTGAAATTTCATTAATTTCTTGGAAAGGCTTCCACGTCAACGATTCGATATTGAAATAATAAAGTGAACGATAATAAAGGGCAAAGAATGATGATTTAATTGAACCATGCAACACTTTACATTTGCAAAAGGTTGTACATGATCGCCAAAACTTCAAATCGCCACGATTATTATTTTATTTTGTAAATTTAACTCACAGATTCTCTTAAAAAATTAATATTAAATAATAATTAAAAATTACGAGCAATAATAACAGTTTTATGTATTATGCTACACACTCGAAAAAGCAAGTGTTAAGCGCAATGAAAAATCTAATTGTTTACACTGTGTTTGGTACAGATTTTTACCAACAAGGAGCTCAAAATTGCTTTCATAACTCTAAGTTATCGATTTCGAAAAATTTTAATGTAATTTTAAAAATTTATTTCATTTCGAACAATTAGGAAGTGAAAATGGGAATTTTTTTTAATTTAGTCTTTGATGAAGTTGATTAGAAATGCCGGTAAATAATAACGTAAAATTGCATCATGCAATTACTAAATGCAGTATGTACCAAGCCGTAGTGACAAAAACTGCATTTTTTTTGTACAGGCGTTGTGTCGGTCGTTGGAAATCAATTCAACTGAAAGAAGTGAGTCAGATGCATAAAATTGACCTGATTTTTGCAAGCAGAAGGTCAGAGTTAATCGATTTTGTTGCAGTAACCCGTTTAGTTGCAGTTACATGCCACAGCGTAACGACTAGGTAAAATTATTTCACTTTTATTACAAGCACAATAACGAAACTTTGGTAAGTTTCATTTATTTTAATAATTCGAGTTATTAACGCAAAAAAAACAATACACAAAATAACTAATTGTTTCAGCTTTTGTGGAAATTGGAAATCATATTGAAAAATAAGTCCAGGAAAGCCAAGAAGTAGTGCTACAAATTTTAATTATAATGTTCAATTCTTAGGAAATTCCGGGTCTAATTACACAAATACTAAAGAAATGTAATACGCTGCTGCAATACTTAACGAAATAATACAATGCTTAGAATTATGTTCACAACAAAATTTTTTTAAATTTAATATTAAATTTTATATAGGTGAATATATGATAAAGGTAGTTTCAGTGACCCTAGAAAAAAGTTATGTTTTTGAATTAAGATTAAATGTCTCTCAACTTTGCAATGTGTATGTATGTATAATGTTATGGGCTGGAAGATCAATTATTTTTTTATAGTTTTATAAGCCCCAGAGGAAAATGGGTTGTCAAGGAAATGACACCATCTACCTTCTCTTCATTATTATCTTTTAGCAGATCGGGAACTTTCGAGTTCGGGGCCATTTTCTGTTTTTCTACGCATCTTAACTTAACTTATTAAAAGAATACATCTTCACCTTTTTTCGTAATAGCTCCATTTCATTTTTTTATTTTTAACAACTCTATTCCCTAATTTATATTGACTTTCTGATCGTTTTTCGTTAGCCCAATTTAAATACACAGCTTCAATAAAACACGAGATTAATAATTATTTTGAAGATACAGGACAATAAATTAATTGATTTTCTGGAAGATTTCTCATGTGGCTGTTGCAATCCCAATACTACATACTGACCCATATAGAAACGACGGTTTACCAATGGGCATGACTTTGTCCACATTGTTAGCAGACATGTTTATGTATCAACTTGAAACAACAAAAAATAAGATACAATTTTGGAAGAGACATGTAGGTGACATTTTTGTAATTTGGACCGGAGAAGTAACAGAACTTAATAGTTTTGTTTATTTTATTCATAAGTTATATGAACGTATTACTTTAAAAATATAAAACAACGGAAAAATTAACTTCCTAGATTTAACATTAACCAAAAAAGTTAAAAGATAGACATATCAGTTTTCCGAAAACCAACCTGGTCCTATGGCTTAATCAGTAAAAAGTCAAATCATCCCGTTCAATCTAAATTAGCAGCATTCCACAGCATGATTCACACATTACTAAATTTACCTTTGAATAAAGAAAATTTTAATATGGAGAAAAACATCTTACAACAAATTATAGTGAACAATGGATACTTCCCCAGCTTAATAGATGACTAAATTGATAAAAACCAAAAAAACATATCAAGCAACGTATATAATAGACTTTAGTGTTTCAAAGATCCAACAATTCTATATCTATTTTGTATACAGGAAACACCTCAAATTTAGTAGCTAAGAAGTTTAAACAGACCAATAACATTCAAATTGCATTCAAAACAGCAAACAATCTATCCAAGTATTTAATCAACTGAACAGATAAAAATGAAAACATAAATTCGAATGGAGTATATAAATTAAACTGTTATAAGTGTAATGCAATATATAAAGGACAAACTGAAAGTTCGTTCAAAGAGAGAATACAAGAACATTTAAAAAAATATGGAAATTCAGCTTTTATGAATTATATTAAAAACAATAACCTGGTTCATGGTAAAAGACTGTGAAAAATGGTACGGATACTAAGAAATTGGTACGTCTAATACCCGTGACTGTCGCTCTGGAAGTTGTGTAATGTCCTCGATTTCCTCTCCTTAAATCCTGCACTATAATTATGTCAATGTTTGAAATAGCGTAACCGTACTGATTCGTGAAAAGTAGACTTCAGTAAATACATTCGCCGGCCGTTTAGAATATGTGTTATCGTGTTTTAGGGGAACTATAAATAAAGTTAAGAATCTAAAGGCCTATCTATTTACTCCAAAGACATACGAACTATCTCACAAAAAATTGTTTTACATTCACAGGAGCTAGGGAATTTGCATGAAGAATGCAAAGACTTGACTGTAAGTGCACTAATTAATTAAAGACTACAGGTAATAAAAAAGCTCAAAATGCAAAACGACACGCACATACGCATTTTCCAGGATTAACTTGATTCATTTAATGCGCAAATCTTCAGTCAGCTAACAAAAAATTTATTCTCCAACGCTATCCGAATGCAAATTATTTTTCTTGAAAGTAACTACTTACATGCATGCATACATACATACAATTAAGTTCGTTTTTTATACAGTTGCTTATCGTAAAATATGCTGCACCCAAACTAAAGCACAAAAGCAATTGTAAGCTGCCTAATTAGTATTAGCTAATAGCTTGCGCACTCTAAATAGATATTTGCTTGTGTACACATCCATAATACGACAGTCTTGTTGAGAAAAGTTTATCTAAGTAAAAAAGTAAAAAAATGGTATTTCACATGATAAATATATAATGTCGGTACAAGGGAGATTTAATATAACTTGCTCATTAAAAACTTTTGTACAATTACAACTCAATTTTAAAATATACCTAATTGTAATTAAGTTGGAACTGATATAATTAATTTAGGGCTGGTTACAAATTCCCACCCCAAAAAAATTACTTTACAAGTACTTTTTCTGTCGAAGGTTATTGTTAGATATTATACTTCATTTACTTTCTCCAGCGATGTGCCCCTTCCAATATCTTGGATGCGCGCTGGCAAAATCGTAGGTAAGGAGAAAAAAGCTCATTATACTCTCGACTCTTGTTCATCTTAAACATACTTTTTCGTTCAGTACCTGCCAAAAGTTTTGTTCCATCATGAATAGTAGTGCGAGTCGAAAACAAGCGTTAAAGCCTTTAATATGTCTTCAAATATAAATAAAAATCTCGTTGATATTTTCAGTAGTAAATGGTACCAATAACAGCACATTTGAGTAATGCAATTGTAGTGGATAAAATGGTCAATTTTTCCGTGCAGTACTGTACGGATTATACGCTCCTCACCGGTTAACAGTTTGGCCGAGAGTTGTCTCCTTCCTTTTCTGGCCTAGTG
>NW_020439155.1:183799-190874 GCF_000699045.2 Agrilus planipennis | reverse complement strand
TAGTACAGTCATTTGGTAGTTTTGCCTGAAAAGTTTTCCGGGAGTTTTGAAAATTGGTAATTTTATAGATTTTGATGTGCTCTTTCCGAATTTCGACTTTGCCACCTCGTATTTTTGCCGCTCGCGCCGCCATATTGGAAAAATGGCGCCAAAAAGCAGTTTTTTGACAATATCTCCTTTCCGACTCATTTTACGATAAAAACATTTATATATAAAATGAAACTAGAGACAATTACCTACAATTTATGTATGTACCTTTTTTTCATAAGTCAACAGTTTAGGCGTACGAGCGCCGCAAAGTATACTCCAACACGCATTTTAGTCAAAAAAACGCATTTCCTCGTCAGCTTGAGGTAGAGTAAGCGGCGCGTTATTTTTTTAATGTTGTATCCCCAGTAGGCCTAATCCACATGCAATTTAATATCCTGAAATTTAGCGTATTCTCCTTCGCTTTGTTGTTCTTCCATCTGTAATCCTTTTTCCTTTATTTCAATCACTTCACTTTCTTCCAATGGATTTGCGAAACATGGACAGTGGGTGCGGCGGAAAACAAAAGGTTAGAAGCCTTCGAAATGTGGTGTTATAGGGGAATAAGGAGGTTACCATGGATAGTAAAGAGGTACGCCTAAACTGTTGACTTTATGAAAAAAAAGGCAGATACATAAATTGTAGGTAATTGTTTCTAGTTTCATTTTGTATATAAATGTTTTTATCGTAAAATGAGTCGGAAAGGAGATATAGTCAAAAAACTGCTTTTTCGCGCCATTTTTCCAATATGGCGGCGCGAGCGGCAAAAATACGAAGTGGCAAAGTAGAAATTCGGAATGAGCACCTCAAAATCTATAAAATTACCAATTTTCAAAACTCCCGGAAAACTTTTCAGGCAAAACTACCAAATGACTGTACTAAAAGTTATGGGATGGAAATGTGGGTGCTTAGGTATAAAAATACATAACCTTGGGTAGTTTTGTTCAAAACTATTGTAACTACCTGCTATTACAATTAGTTCAAATTCGGTACGAATTTGTAGGTCCATCTGTCGTGACCCTATTTTCTTGCAAAACTCTGGAAAAACAATCAGGAAAGAGTTGCAGAAATCTCATTTTTTTTATTTATTAAAAAGCACCCTTTCGAGAACTAAAGAACTATTGCTACGGCATACAGAATCACAAGAAAAGTAAAGATTGATTACATGTGGAGTATCTCGCGGTAATATAAGGTAAGTATGAAAGAGAATGCGCGTGTCGTATGTCAATGAATAATTGCTCCAGCACCAACCTTATAAAAACGGGACAATAGAAGCGAATTCATATAGACTGACTATGTGTGGTACCTACATTGTTTGTGAAGTATTTTTTGTAATTATTGAAAATTATACCGTTTCGACCAAAGCGTCATTTTCAAAGAGTATAATAGTATACAGGACATACCCGTTAGATCACTTTAATAACACATAAACACGTGTATCTCGTTACATAATTTCTTATTAACGCATTAACATGCTCTTATCTAGAAAATAAAATTGTAAAGAACCATTATTAAAGATAGTCGTTTCCATTAATACAAAAACAACAAAACAGCTGGTCAACATAATTTTAATTACCTTATAAGTTACATTAATAATTAACGTACATTTAAGTAGAAAATCATTATTTTAAAACGCTTTGATTTAAAAAATACGGTAGGCAGTTTTATTACTTATTTTTGTGATCGTACACACATTGGATTACGTCGAACAAGCGCTTTTCTGAAAAGTCGAAACAGAAGAACTTTATTTCTCGTTTAAAACAAAATAGAAAGTTGTCTGACCTTGTCACTAGAAATAGCCGCGTTTCTCGGCGCGGCCAGAGCAGCTCGTCTACTGACTGCATTTCCACACATACATACATAACTACACCTATGTATACACAAACATACATTTAAATACACTTGGTTGGTGTCCGAATCGAATTCAAATTGTGCATATGTATAGGCACATAGTTAAATTCAAAACTATCACATTTAGGCCGTAAATGAGACAGGGGGGTCGTCAAATGCACTTGCAGTTAAGGAATAAGGAATGTTATACAGATTTAAACGCCATTATCAAAGCTAAACATTAAACTGAATTAATTTTTACCCCTATAGATAATCTCAAATTAATGAGGAGCTCGTAGCTAGTGGTAAAGCAATGGTGCGTAATAGTCAGAGATCAGGGTTCGATTCCCGACGAGGACGTGACACTAGTAACAATTTTTACTTACTAATTTGAGGTTATCTGTAGTGGTAAATTAATTCATTTTAATGTATTGAAAACTACACAAATTCTTCTAAAATCCTCAGAACCTAAAGACTTTTTTATACTAATAGGCTTTCACTAGGATCATTAGACCAAACATGAATTGTTCAGGTACGACTTGAAGAGTTACAAAATAATGCACACTACTTTTACAAGACGCAACAACCCGTTTATTGTGAAAAAAGAAAAATTAATTTTCACTAGAATGAGCATTAAAAAGATTCAGAATAAATGAATTGGTGGATGTTGTCTACCTGCTCGAGTGCAATAGATGACTGCCAAGAAATGAGCGCCTACCAAAGTACTTTTGAAATGCATCTGTTGTCCGTTTGTTATTTACTCTTGCATTTACTGGATGACAGTTCAGGGATGTTGCTTTAGAGAAAGAAAAACAATATGATCAACACCAATCGCCATGCTTTTAAGTTAAAAGTTGCCTTTCACGTAAATAAACATTTTCGTTTGTGGGTGGTCAATTCTCATAAATAACAACCCTACGATCCTATGGGTATTTTACTAAAATATGTTGATTTAACAATGACACATCCTTTTTCCTGACAAACTTAAAATATTTTGAAATTTTTTACATTTCAAGTCCAAAAAGTTACTCTCATCTTTTCGAAAACAGATAGACCTATTCATAAATTCATATATTTTCATATTTACAATTAAATTACTGAAGAGACGTCACGTTTTCGTTTACTTCAGCAAAACTCCCTCTGTCGTATTTTATTTTCCGAATATTTTTAAACCAAAAATAGCATAATAAGATGACAACTTGTTTCAAATGTTTTAGAACACAGAAGAGTTTTATTGAAATTACAAAAAGTTCTCAAACAGTCCCGAATTAACAAATTATGTAAGCACTTACCATGTAAAGCAACACCATCCCCCAACCATTTAGAAAAAATAGATAACTTTGAAACAAAACTTTTGATATACCAAAAAATATAAACTTGGACCCCATTAAAAATTAATTCAGGTAGAGATCCTCCAAAAAGAACGTTACATACCTTTCAAATAGTTAACGTTAGAAAGTAAAGAGCAGAGAAGAAATTAACATACATTACGTACCAACATAACTTCTACACGTTTTAAACGTTTAAAAGTCTTATAAATTACTTTATTTAATATTAATCCTCTTTACATTTACTTTCCAGATAATAAGTTCCTGTAAAAACATGTAGCACAACAACCGTAGTTAGAGAGACCTAAGGGACCAAAAACATCTACGCATGCTTCACTAATCGAAAACTTCTCATAAGCTAGGGAATATAGCTTAAGATTAATCATGAGTATGTAATTATCAATTCAGCCTTTTGTACATTTGAAAAAAAATATAATTAGGGATGGGTCCAGAATCTGAGTTCATGAGATTATTTTTATTCTTTTAAGTATGTAAACATCCCCAAGCGTCTAGTTCCGATTTACAAGAGACTTCTTTGATTAATTTTAAACCTTTAGGGCCTTTAGGGTAGTTTGTATTAAAAATATGCTGAGCAACATTTGACTTTTCAATACGATTAAATCAAACGTGATCAATATGTTCTTTATATCTTATCAGGATAGGCCTTTCTGTTTGCCCAACATATTTAAGTTCACAACCTTCACAATTTATCTCGCAAATTCCGGACTTTGGTATCTTTAGTATTTCATAAGACGGAAGGATAATTTAAAAAAAAAATTGTTTAGTTTGTGTTAAACTGGGCAGAGTTGTAATACTTTCAATAGAGGTCTCAAATTGTAGTTTTAAGTTCTAACGACAATTTCAGAATTGAAACCATTGAAAACTGCGATATTTTTAGTAACATGCAGTTCTTTGTTAAATCTAACTTTATTTAAAGTGAAATTCATTAATCTAAGAATGTGAGAAAGTTCAAGGCAACTAGTTTATCTTGGAGACAATGATTGGAGTCAGATGTGATAAAACGGTTAACATCAGCACACTATAAACATCTTTACAGTAGGGTCACTCCTTTGACCTGCCTAAAATACCGATACCTTTGGTTTCCAATCAACTTACTTTCACCGATTTAAAGCAAGCACCGATTGATGGGCTGCACCTTAAATTCACCACTGCACCCTGCACAAGAGGTCTCATATTTTATCAATAACAGATATCAAAGGTCACCTCTTATGTGAGAATGTAATAAATGTTCACAGCAAACTTGAGAGGATGAGTGCACACTAATCGTAAATCATTCATCATTATTAGAACACAGTTTCTAACAAAGATACAACACAAGCAACGCAATACATTGGATATGCCTTTTAATATATGTAATTGGCTGGTAATTAACGTACGATTCAACTGGCGTGAGTAAGCGTTTTTTTTTAGCAATGGTGCGGTTTTTTTTTTTTTGAAAGGATATGCCTGAAGATGAAGTCAGTTTCCTCAATTTGAGAAATACGAACGATGAAATTACATTTGTATAGGTACATATAAATTCAGTGTAAATCCCTATTAAAATTTCTGGGCGAGCATCCTGTCGACTATAATAAATATAAATAAAAGATTAGGTCGTTTGATGAAGCAATCTACAAATATACAAGACTCGTTAGGAATATAAAAAAGGAACTCAGGTACAAACACGTTGAAATATGAAGGCGAATTCTAAGCACCAAACATCAAATTCTAGAACCAGAATAATTAGGTTGGTACGCTTACTTTTTGAATATTTATGAGAAAGAATTGAAAATAAGCAGGTATTTTACTTCAAGAAATTCTCTTGTAGATTTACAATTAGTTCAATACCAGGAAAAAAGGAAAATAATAATAACACGTACAAGCGTACTAAAAAAATAACAAGAGGTTCGTATTTATCTTTATGTGTCTTCAACATAACAAATAATAAAAAGAATATTGTAATTATACATGTTAATTCTTGGCAAATACAAGTATCAGCCTCCTTATGAAAAGACGTGTGCCGACTTGAACCTGTTTTTTATATTTATTACCCTCACAAATGCGTATTTATTAATTTTAATAGTTGTTAAATTCGAGATGATATAGAATTTAATGTTCCCTCTATCAAATTTTTCGAATTTTTGAGGACTGATCCAACTCTCTAGTTTGTGTTAGAGATGCACCACATAGCTGGATACCCGGTAAAACCACTACAGTTTTGTTCTGTGAGTTTATATTAGATATCACCCCTACAAATGATCCCAAATAATCATCAAGTCCAGTTCAAAAAATCATTTAAACACCAAACCAATGAAATATTAATTCTTGATTGGCGAAATTTCAACCTAACGTTTGAGTTAACACAGTTGAAATGAGCCTATAATATTAATTTGAAAATTATTTTTTCGATTTTTAATTTACCCACTACAAACTACCTCAAATTAATGAGGGAAAATGCCGGAATAAGCCTATAATGTTTATAAATACCAAAAGTGTGAAAGGTGACAAAATCATACTAATAAGTTACCGTTAATGAAAACTTGATAAAACAATTAGCGACAGAAATTGTAACAATTTGGCCATACTGATGTATTCTTGTTATTTATATACTGATATTCTGATACAAATAATACGAATTAGGACAAACAATCTATGCCAATACAATTTTAATTACATACTAGTGTTTATTAGGTAGGTTTTTGTTTTTCTTCTTATGCTATTATTGCTGATGTTAGTTTTTCTTTTTTCTCTGGCACTGCCCAGTACCAGATCCTAAAAAAGTACCCGGAATCACCAGATACCTAATCCAAAACGGATAGCGGACCATTTCTAGATCGGATTTTCTTAATTTAATTATTATGTTATCATGCCTAGCAACAAATTAAAACAGTGTAGACTTTACAGTTTATAGTAACTACGACACGCAAATCGTGACTTGAATCTTATTTGATCTCATCAGCTCGCATAGTCACCAAAACGAAAAAGCTTTGAAAAAGCGAATTAATGCAACATAATATCCAAATACAGGGAGTGTACCTCAATCGTTTCTTTTTTCATAAACGATGTACCTTGCCAACATCGTCATTTTTGGATATTATCTAAATGCACTAAAGCAAGAATATCATCATCACTCTCTTAAGATAACATCGTACGTCTTGTATCTTCTATCTTGTATGTCGCTTTTTTCAACCACACCACCTCAGTGATTTTTCAAACCCTGAGGTGACTTTCCTGGACCTTATAAAATAGGCGTCTGATATGTTACTATGGCCAGGAATAGTCCACCTTATTTCTTAACTGAAGACCTGACTTCAGTAAACTTATAATAAATTTTGCCTTGCAAGCATTGATCTAAAGTCTATACGAATCCAAACATACATGCGATAACAGCGAACATGATTTTAATTATAATTAATGTTTACAACTCAATGTTAAAAAAAGCGGTCAAGTCCGAATTAGTAGATATACATGCTTTAGGGAACACCAAAATACAAATACAATTTCCTTATCGGTTTCGATATCTAACCTGTACTGCCATTGAAGGAAATGATAAGAACTTTAAAACCAGAAAAAACAAACAACGGTGAAAAATTATTATATACGAAACGAATTTACGATTTGTAGGATATAATCATATAAATGCGTATAGATTATAGGTAGAATATCTTGTTTGCCCTTTCACGTTAATAAATTCATATATAGGGTTGTTCGGAAAGTGATTTCGTTTTTTTTTGTGGAAATGAAAGACAGTTTTCGTATAATAAACAAATACTTTATCAAATTATATATTGACCGTTCTGGTCCAACACCTTTTGCCATCTTTCTGGTAGTAGCATAATTCCACGCTCATAAAATTTTTGGTCTTTGCTGGCAAAAAACTGATCGAGGAG
>NW_020439155.1:170382-181134 GCF_000699045.2 Agrilus planipennis | reverse complement strand
AAAAAAAAGTACTCAGCATAAAAATAAAGTATTTTATTTTTTGTTTTTAAAAACATATTTTTTGTTACGCCTAGCAGCCAGTAACAAATTGCTGTCGCTCTTAAATACATTAATAGCCTCTAAACATGGCAAACAAAGATTTAAGTAAACTAGAAGTTCATTTTTAATTAGTTTCAATGAAGCTTTATTCCTGTCGTCCCGCCACTTTGTGTTCATAACAGAGAATACTCTTTCTGTAAATGCTGAAGTGAACGGACAGCAAAAGTGACACTACTTTGAACAGATTTGGGAAATCAGATTGTTCCGTAAATATGGCTTGCCATTTTTCTGTGCAAAATTATTGATGTAAAAGTACTCTGAATTTCGAATAATCGCTTAGAAAATTACGATGTTTACTTAAGGTCTTAAATAAAGTATTTTTGCGTACTTTATGTGTCTTGTAAAGTATAACGTACGCACAGTCGAAATAGAGTACAATACTTTATAATAAAGTACGGGTGGCAACCCTAGTTATATCCCATATCGTTGGTAGGAACGAAGTCTGCAGAGAAAACAGTAAGAAGTACATGGCATATTCTTATATTGTATACAACACCTACATCAAACATTCAAACGTCATACGGTTAGTAAAACAAATGGGCTAAATATTTTAATGCTACACTGTAAATAACAAAACCAAATGATAAAATCAGAAAACAATTGCAGTGCACGTTAACAAAAAAAAATAAGAAAAAAGTGAAATGAAACTGTGATGTATTTTGCATGTTTCTGTCATTGTAATTTTGAGAGTACAGTAAACACGGTCGTAAATTCCTTTTATTGCACTGAAAAACATCTTATATGCAGCATTTCAAAGACCTCGAAGTACAAAAGATTGGCAACATGCAATCCATATATCTGTAGCTAGGAATGTAAAAAAAATAATCAAGTAACACACATAAAACGATATTTTTTTGGTGTAATATGTTTCGTATCTATATTTCATGAATTGTAATAGACATAATTTTCATTCGAAGTGGTCTGTGTTCTGTCGAAGCTGCCAGACGCGGATCGCGATGTCAATTTTGTTGGATCTCATCAGCGCGTCGCAGACAGCTGCGACAGAACACAGACCAACTTTTACTTGCTGTCTTAACAGTGCGTTTTAGAAAATACCACAAATGGCGCGGTAAACACCATCTGTAGTACGATGCTACATTTTAGGATTACGCATGCTCCAACAAGGTCCATTTAAATATATGGATATCTACTTGTTGAAACGAATCCCGGCGAAGCTAAGCTCAACGTGATAGGCACGTTATCATAATCGAATAAAATAATTCGAAGTGGCGACGCGCTGATGAGATCCAAAAAGATCGAAATCGCGATCCGCGTCTGGCAGTTTCGACAGAATACAGACCATTTCGAGTTTTAGGAATATAAAATCTACGAAAAACAAGATGTCTATGTATGATGCAATAGTTATTATATATTTATATTTTGTGTAGTATCAAACCCGCAGTAGATCATCCGATTTTCCGAGACCTACATGGTCTACAAAATTAATTATTTCACTATAAATTTCTCACATGTTTAAGTGCGGGGTTGTGTGTATGTTATCTGTTAGTGTGATACACACGATTTGTTTGGTGTTCAGTATTTAACATGAATGTAATTAACAACTTAATTATCAAAGTATCATTGTCGTTTTTCGAATTATTATGATCGCAATTAAACAATAGATCCGTGACATTGTGTTCTTTCTGTATTTCGATTGGACGTGGATCACGGATTGTGCATTGATTGCCATTGCTTTTTTTATATAATAAAACAAAATGAAATCATACCTTGAAGCAAAAATCAATCAAGTGTTAAAGAAAAATATGCTTTTGAAAAACTGTATCGATATCAATTAAGTTGAATAGAGAACAATAAAAAAGTAGTAGGTACCTGTTTATTTGAGATCGTGACAATTTAATTGCAGATGTTGTTTAGTTAGAAAATGTTTCCCATCTTTACTTCTTACACAAAAACTAGTATTAGTAAATTTTACTTATTAAGGGCTCACAGTAGAAGAAAATGTTTATTTACAAAGTGGGAAGTTATGATACTGATCCATTTTTATCAATTGATTTAGACGGTTTCTGGTAGCTGTTGCTTTCATGTTGCAACGAACACACTGTACTTTTGAATGTTGGAATTAGATTTCATTACGTAGTGATCTATGTAAGTTAATTCCTTACCTGTTACTATGTTCTGTAGTGGGTTTGTCTAATACATTTCGAAACTATTGCACATTATACATATGGATGTATATCTTTGAAATATAATTGTTAATGTATAAATTAAAGTTCAATCAGAGAAACAACTGATATTTTAAGATAGCCGTGGCTGAAAAAGTATATTTCATACTTTTACCAAATTATGCATTTTCGCCTGTGCAACATGCAATGAACGTTCTGTATATTATGTCGGGACGTCGCGACGTAAGGATCTGCAGTCGATTTTGTGTGATTTGTCAATGGGCACGCGACATCTGTAGTTTCACGAATCTCCCGGCTATTGCAGTAGTAGTCCTCGTCGGTCACGTCGCGTCGGGTAGTGTCGTCACGCGGCTTCAAGGCAGCTTCATTGCTGTTTCATAGATAGACGAAACAAAACAAAATCGACATCCAATTCCAAGCGGCCAACGAAAGCGAAATGCATCTGCATGGCAGTTGTTGCTTTGCACCGGATATTTCGCTTCCTTTTCCCGCATTCCCCTTATTGAGATGGGCTTCTATACAGGGCGAATGTTATACCATGCCTTTCTTTGAAACATACTTATTTACAGGTTTCTTTTACAACGGTATCATTCACTGTGAAATAAATGAGTTTTCAAAATACTCTTCCTGAAACGAGGGTTAAAAATTTAATATACAGTGTAAACTCTATATAACGACACTTAAGGGACTGAACATTTTTCGGCGTTATAAAGAGTGGTCGTTAAATGGAGAGAAACACCCTAAATATGACACTAACACCATGACGATATTATGGGTTATTTCGCCAATACGTGAAAAAGTGTAATTCTTGTTTCATTTTACACTTTTATTTAATGACTATTTAATTTAATTATTTTCTGTTGCCTATTGCCTCCAACTAGCCCCTTATGTCCCACGTGTCCTACCAGTTTTCATCTTTTACTTATTGACTTTCATAACACACTACACCTTAAAGTTTCAGATAATGTATATGTATCAAAAAATCATAATTACTCTATCAAAAATTTGTAATTATTTAGCAACAATTCTCTATTTAATCGTAGAATCAAATTTGTTTGCTTTGGAAGTGCCACTCTAGTCTAAAAAGAAATTTTAAAGTATCACATTACAAGGACATTTTTCTTGGGACTGCTGTTGAATTTTAACTATTGCGTAATCGGTAGGCGACGGGAACCACTGTTTTGTTAATTGTTGTTTGTTTTCCGATTTAGGTCTAGTTTACCTAAATTTAAAATTCACGACAAACTCATCACCTTATTGTAACTGAAACATGCCATTGCCTTAATGTGTCGGCTTAACGGACTTAATGGAAGAACCTGTTGAAATAAATTAAGTTTAATCTTCAAGTTAAATATTTTCAGAGAGAGTTTCGAATTTTTACATCTACCTAACAGTTACACTTCTCGACGATTTTGACAACGGAGTATTTTTGCTTAATGTCGGTATTATTATACATATTGTTCTTACTATAATTAGCTAACCGTTAGGAAATTACGTAGTATTTGGTAACATTAACTGTATATTTTGTAAAATCTTTATAATGATATAGCTGTTGTTTCAATTATGAGCTTATATTAGCTGATAGATAATATATTTCTGTGTGCTCTGATTTTCTAATGATGGGTAATAATAATTACGGAGTTCAATTTCTTTCCTTTTAGTGGAATAATAAAATAATTAGAGCCCATCAGCGGCAAAAAGGTTTATTCTAACAAAACCAGCAACAACGTTTCGCCTGATTAGAGGTTTTTTTAACCTACAAGTTTGTACGGTGTACCAGTATTTTTTAAATTTTTCATTCCTAATAACATAAGAAATCCTTTCCACTTAGTTTCAATCCGACAACTTTGGCGACTTTTCTGTGTTCCAATTAAAAAGTTGGAATTATATTCGGTACATTTATTTTGTTTTTTGTCACATAAATATGTGTAGAAAGTAGAAAAAGCTTTTGACAATATTAACTGTAGGGACAGTACAACTGTATGGATAGATATACAGGGGCAAAAGATTAGTATGCTCAGATTTGCAGATGATATAGCAGTATTAGCCTCTAGCAAGAAGGAGTTAGAGATAGCCTTAAACAAAATGGAAGAGGTATTAACGAAACAGTATTGTATGAAAGTAAATAAAAGTCAAACAAAAATACTGGTATCCAACGGAAGAAAAAGTAGGAAAAGATCGAATATAAAGAAAGGAGATGAAAAATTAGAAGAAGTGGACGATTTTAGGTATCTAGGAAGTTAGGACAGAAAGAGTAGTAGGGATATAAAACAGAGGATAGCGCAGCGTCGAGTCATGTTCAATAAAAAAAATTATTTCTATAGTCGCGAACGATTAATTTAGAAATTCGAAAAGGATTGTTAAATGTGTATATATGGAGCGCAGCGGTGTATGGGTGTGAAACATGGACAGTGGGAGCGGCGGAAAAGAAAAGGTTAAAAGAGTTCGAAATGTGGTGTTACAGGCGAATGATGAGGATACCGTGGATAGAGAACATCAGAAATGATGAGGTATTAGAAAGAATAGGAGAACAGAGGACTCTATGGAAGTCAATAAGAAATAGGCGAGTTAGGTTAGTAGGGCATCTTCTCAGGTATGAAGGTCTACTCAGAGACATAGAAGCAGAAACAGGTGTTAAAACGAATAGAGGTAGATCTAGATTAAATTATTTGTTCGCAAATAGTTAAGGATGTGAGATGTTCTAGTTTTAGAGAAATGCGAAGATTAGCTCAGGATCGGTAAGAGTGGAGGTGCGTGTCCAACCAGTCTTAGGACTGACGACCTTATGATGATGAAATAGAGTAGATTAATGTCAATGTATAATTAATAATAGGTAAAGGTTCAGAATTAACCAACTTCTTCTTGGAAACAGTGTTATTATTGCCCAGAATTATAGTAGGTATTCAATAAGGATACATAATAAAAGACAGCTTATGCTTAAAGAGGAGGATATTATGTATTATTATTATTATTATTACATTTATTAGAAGCTTGTCTTGCAACTTTGTACGTAATTGTTATTAAACTCATTTCAAGAGGCCTATTTAACATTTCTTTTTAAAGAAGCTATTAATTTTGATTATTACATTTACAAGAAGCCTGTCTTGCAACTTTGTAAGCAATTGTGATCATACTCATTTTAAGAGGGCTATTTAATATTTCCTTTGTTTTGCAACTTTGTAAGCAATTGTTATTAAAGGCAATTCAAAGGGCATATCTAATATTTCCTTTTAAAGAAATTATTAATTTTGATTGTTATACTGACTAGAAACTCGTTTTGCAACTTGTAAGCAATTACTTTTAAACTTGTTCCAAAAGGCTTATTTAATACTTCATTTTCAAGAAATTATTAATTTTGATTATCGTTTTATTTCAACACAATTATCTGTAATCCGTAAATTTAACCGGTATAATGCCAGTTTAATTTAAAAGTGATTTTGTATAATAATGTATGATTTTCCCTCCACTAACTTTGCTTTCTTTTTCCGACCTATTAGTCCAATTTGTAAGTAATAGGGTTGGTCAAAAATGTAACAAAACGAAAACAAAAAATATGGTCGTATAGAAAAAAGAAAAAAAAAATAAAAAGATCTTCCGATTCGGTGTTTTCAGTACCGATTGCTACATTACTTTTAAATATATCGAAAAAAAACGACTATTTTTTATTTCACACTGTAACCTTCAAATTCAATGTCTAAAAATTTGCTACTTGAAGGAAGTATATCCCACAGCAAGCTAAAAAAAATCTTTTTTTAAAATTTTGAATGGTTTTCAAGATATTTCGATATTATGAAAAAAAAAAGGCGATCTCGAAAATCAGCTCTGCTTTCTCTACTCTTACAGTAACGAATCGGCGCTTATTTATTTCTTTTCATTTGTCAGGCAAAAATTATTACTGTTTTTGAATTTTTATAAGTATTTTATTATAATTTAAGAAAAACATTTAAAATAACTACTGCCTTTCTATTAAATGGTAATTTTAAAAACCAGGGAGAACAGGGATTTTAATATTTCGATTTGAGTCGACACCATATTTTTGTTGTATACATACACTGAATTCTGTGGAAATTAGTTTTTGAATAAAGCGAAACTATATGGACCACCCTGAATACCCACTGAAAACGGATCCTTTTACAGCTGAACTCAATTTGGCATTGTTTAAAATCATAAAATTGACCGTGGAACCTAGTTAATTTGCATGTGATTAACTCATTTCCAGTTTTACGCCATTGATGCATTTGAAGGCGACGTGTAACGTAATGAATTCTACGAACGTAACATGTTTGGCGCATCGAGAATTAATTGCCTATTGAAGGAGACAGGCTGGTGTCGGGCAGTTCATTTTAACCCGTCTCATACCTATCACGTTTCAGAGAAGATCGAAACATGGTGAAATATAATACAGAACATAATGCAAATAGGATGTGTTAAAAAGAAGTGAGAACGCTGTGTTATGTTCGTGAGTTTAACAAAGTTAAAAAAAAAACTTCTAAGACTGATAACGACCAAAACTATTTATTTATATTAATTATTAAAGAACTTAAAAACACTATGAAATTATTATCTACTAAACTTAGGTTATGAATTATTCTATTTATTTACACTACGGTTGATATATCACTATTCACTTCTGCAACGGTCTCGGCGATCGTCTTTACCTTTTGTTTACTTTCGGGAGCCTTCTCGAAATATCCGGAAAGTTTCTTTTTTCTTTAAACTGTTAACTGCTTTCCCAGAACGCAGGTACGACACACATTTACAAATACGGCGCACATGAAGAAAGGCGCCCGCGGCTAGTCGGCGAATCGATAAGCCGTTTACACACCCGTGTACCTGATCGAACACAAACACACTCGTGCTCGCTACAGCTGCTTATGATCATCAATGCAATTGCCTCTTTCTCCCTTGTACTTATTGAAAAATATATAAAATTAAAAAGTTTCGAAAGTATATTAGATTTGACAAAAATGAATGTGCATGTTTTATTCCCACAAGCTACTGATGCCAATTGAGGGACTGACCAACTTAATCAGATACGAGTTCTACTGTTTACTGTCCTGACTCTGTACGATATACCAATTAGGTTTTTTTTTAATCTTTACCATGGAATTGAATAACATAGTTTATTGTTATCCTTAGTTGAATTTCGAACTAGACAAATGAAACAAAAAATAAGCACTACCAGTTGTTTTTTAAATTTATTAAAGGGAAAAGACAGAAAATGCCTGTTACGATCGACTGGTTGGCCGTTCCTGTCCTATAATTATAGTGTGAGACCGAAGGGTACGGAGACGCACTCTTCAGTTATTAGGAATCTAGTTGATGATGAGGAGAGACAAATGGGATGGACGAAATGATAACAACAGAAAAGTGAGAGATTGTATGTGGAATATTATTGCCAAAGAATACGCCTAAATTATTAAAGGAAACCATGCAAAAAACGTGGACGTGTAGGTAATTCCCATACACAGACAGTATAGTAATTGCATAATTTCGCTAAAACTGTGATGAAACGCATGTCCATTTGTTACTGTACTGACCGCAGCTGTATCTTACGTGTATCACACTAGCAGATCACATACACAACCGCCGCAACTAAACATGTGAAGAATTTGTAGCTAATTTGTAGAGAAAGAATTAATTTTGTAGACTCTGTAGATCTAGATAAATCTCATGATCTGCTGGCATGATAGCATGCTACCAGATCCCATGTGTATGTATATTCGTTTCAGTCGATCCCCGACTGTAATTTGCTTTAATATGCTGCAGCTAATTTGTATAAAAAACAACCTTGTAGAACCTATTGATCATGAGAAATCGGATGATCTACTGCGGGGTTGCAAAGGGTTTTAAATAACCATCGCATTATCAAGCTCGCACCACATTGTCCGATTTCTCAGGATCGATAGGCTCTACAAAATAAAAATTTTTATTACAAAATATGATGCAAATTAGAACCCGAGATCAGCCGAGACAAATGTATGTGATTTGGTAGCATGATATCACGCCTGCAAATCACCCGATTTCTCGATATCAAAGGTTTTTACAAAATTAATTTTCTCACTATAAATAACGTTTGAACTCGGGGGTTGAATATGTGATCTGCTAGCGTGATACACGTAAAAAAATGCGCTTTACTTGCTAGATATATACTGCCACTTGTCATTTGGTTATCTTCTTCAGAGTTCTTTTTGAAGTTTTCCACTCATAAAGCTTTTTTCTTATAATTCTAAATGATTAAACATGGTTTCCTTAAATTTATTATGACTGTTATCTTTCTAATTGAATTGCCCGGCATTTTCCGGTACTTGGCATCACTGTCTTCAGTAGAGGTAATTTAGAATGACATAAACATTGACCTTGGGTTAGGCAATGACAAAACTCCGTCCGTTCATAGATTTCTACCACCTAAATACATTCGCCGTCTATGTCCATGTCTAAAATCCATCCCAGGTTGTATAGCGGAGTACTGTTCCTTTCAAGAAGTTGGAGATGTGCCCCTTCCCTTTATCAGGATGCGCCGTAGCATAATTCCAAATTCAATCATATTTGTCTGCGGAGCTCACTTCTCCACCGATCATCGAGCGAGAACTGGACAAAAGTGTACAGTACCATTTGCAAAATTATTTAAACTGCCTCGTTAAGGAAGAATATGCTTTATTTAAAAGCATATTTAGCCCAAAATAATAACAAGTGAATTAACTTAACGTTCTACACACCTATAAAACTTTTGCTTTGTTTTCTATTGTTAATTTATATACATTTTTGTTTTAAGAAATTGCTAAACATTTTCGTCTAGTACTGTACAGTTCTAGCAGATCTCCTAAGACCGCCCATCGAGAGCTCTGCTCGTTCAAGCTTGTTCCAACTATTTCTGTCTTGCTCACGCCTAATGTGTATTCTATCTTCGCGCAATTTATTCAAGGTCACAATTCTAACAAATTGAAATAAACTGTACATGATTAACAACTGGTCAATGTTTTCACAATGTACAATATGAATGTGATAAGGTGCTTCATGTGCATCTAAAGATTCATGTCATTCTGAACCACCTACACTCGGGTACCATTATCGTGCGCCCGTCCGGATCTCAACAAGGTATCTTTCTAATTTCGAAGCCATATTAATTCAGTTTTATTTCTTTATTTTCATACTCGTGCCATATAAAACGAAAAACAGGTACGCATAGGTTTATCTGATCCTGTACACGTGTGCCTATCTAATTTTCAAAGTCGGTCAAGGATGGCAAAACTCTGTTACTCTATTCAACAGCATCGCGCCTGCCACCGTCATACAGTTTTGCTTCTTAATTAGCAAACTATTATTAAATAAAAACAATGCATCGGGGTGGTGGTTTGTTTATTTTCACGCAACGCATATATATAATGCTGCACTGTTTGTGCACCATTTATGTTTTCCTATAATTTGGGACGAGGATGTGCGACCTATTTTTGATAAATTGGTCTCATTAAAATTTTAAAAACCTAATTTTACTTGCAATGAAAACTACAGTAGCACTCTTTTATTTGCACAACGACGTAATTATACTAAATTCTCTGCATCTCCGTTAAAATAGGAGTTAGAGTTACACAAAGATGATAAAGCCAGTATTCGCTATGTACCTACCGATATTTACTGCTATTTATGTACTGTAGTGCCTATTTCAAATCTTTGACAGGGGCCTTATTACGATACGAAGGTATTTTACTTGCCAAACTGAATCTTGTATAACTGGTACGCCGGTTACATATTAGGAGGTTTTTGCAGTGGCGACAAATTTGCCGCCGCCGTCAAAAAGAACTGGCTTATTTAAAATGTAGCGGCAAAATATCGCCGATATTTAACGGCGCAATTACCACAAACCAAAGCTATAATAACAGACTGAGAACGGTAAAAATCCGCCGAATGTATAGACCAATAGACGAACATTTGATTACGTACGCTACTATGTGGACAGAAACGGTAAAATTAACCGCAGGGTGGCTAGTGGCAAAGACAACCAATGGTAAATCGGATTGTGGACAAAAAAACGTATTGTAGCGAGCACGAGTGTGTGTGTGTGCGATCGGGCATACGTGTACGTGAACGGCTTATTGATTCGCCGACTAGCCGCGGGCGCCTTTCTTTATGTGCGCCGTATTTGTAAATGTGTGTGTCGTACCTGCGTTCTGGGAAAGCAGTTAAACAGTGCAAAGAAAAAATTAACTATCCCGATATTTCCAGAAGGTTCCCGAAAGTAAACAAAAGAGTATTTAAAGGAAGAGACGATCGCCGAGAGTCGAAGAAATAAATTGACCGTTGCAGAAGTGAATCGAGAAATAAAATGACAGTGATAGCAGTGAAATAAATAGAGCAATGAATAGTGATATATCAAATATAGAATAATTCATAACCTAAGTTTAGTAATAATTTCATAGTGTTTTTAAGTTCTTTAATAATTAGTGTAAATAAATAGTTTTTGTCGTTATCAGTCTTAGAAGTTAATTTTGTTAAACCCACGAACATTACA
>NW_020439155.1:163322-169015 GCF_000699045.2 Agrilus planipennis | reverse complement strand
AATTTTTTATATAAATTATTGACTGTTTCTATGTAGTTTTCATTTTCGAGTATTCTTATACAAGCATATGAAAATCAACAAAATAATAAACTTTGAGCCCCCATATCTGTTCATGGGGGTGAGACCGCTGCAAAGTTCTTATGGTACAGTGGTGGGGGAGATCTCTTTCAATCCCCCCTGCCCCCACCCCCCGAAGGGGGTTAATCTAGACCTTTACCAATGTTTTTTCTTAAAGCAAGTAATGTTTTCCTAAATTTTCAGTTCGCACTTATGAAAAATCAACAACCAAACATGTAGAAAAGAATGCAACTTTAGTCTAAAACAGATGCTTCACTGTCTCCAAACGACTTACCTCTGTATTATTATTCTGATGCACAAAGATTTCGAAAGGACTCAGATAAGTGAATTACCATTTAACTGAGACTAGCAGTTAACGATGCATAAAACACATAATATAGAGCCTGTTTGGCGTCCTTTTCGTTCCTGATCACGGCCTTGATTACACCGCAAACAACAACAGCAGTAGCAGCAGCATCAGTAAGAATGCACACGGATTGGCTGACTGTAACTATCGTCGTTATTATAGAGCGCCCACACGTTGCGTCTATGCCCATTACCAATTCGCGAGTTATCAGTGCACTGCAGCGTAACCTAACAAATGCGATTGCTAATTTTTCCGACAGCTGTCCGATCGGCAAGATATTAGCCGAGACCCACATAAAACCGATCTTCCATTAGTTTGCATTCTTGCGCGTAAACCGTTAAACACTCGGGGTTGGTTGGCTCTTGGCAGAGAAAGACAGAGAAAAATAGAGACGGCGGCAACGATTGACAGCAGAAATGCTTCGATGCTTCTGAAGGACATACTTCGCAAGAATAATAAATGATTCATTTGCAAGGAAGTGAATACAATGGCAAGCCACTAACTACTATTCTTCTTTATTACTGAATCTCAACCGACGTAACATTTTTCATTTCTTGATCGTTTCACCGTCCTCTTTCATGCCATGTCCTTTTTTGAGAACGTTTTAATTATTAGGTATATTAAACAAAGCTGCCGTTTCAAAGTATCCTTCTTATAAGTAGAATGTCTTCGATATTTTAGAGAATGCAATAGCAATAGAAAACATGGAAATGCATGATTAATAATAGAAAGTCAAAACTTCACAAAGCCTAGCGCACACTGCGATTTTTTACAAAAAAAAAAAAAATCGCGATCGCAGGAAGTAAAACCGATGCGCGCACTTACGACTAAACAATCGTAGCTTTTAGTCATTTACAATATGAGCGTCACAGAAACCATGTACAGTCTATTTCAATTTGTTAGAATTGTGACCTTGAAGAAATCTGCGCGAAGATAGAAAGAATACACACTAGGCGTGAGCAAGACAGAAATAGTTGGAACAAGCTGGAATGCGCAGAGCTCTCGATGGGCGGTCTTAGGACATCGATTAGAACTGTACAGTACTAGACGAAAATGTTTAGCAATTTCTTAAAACAAAAATATATATAAATTAACAATAGAAAACAAAGCAAAAGTTTTATAGGTGTGTAGAACGTTAAGTTAATTCACTTGTTATTATTTTTGGCTAAATATACTTTCAAATAAAACATATTCTTAAATTTTGACGAGGCAGTTTAAATAATTTTGCAAATGGTACTGTACACTTTTGTCTAGTTCTCGCTCGATGATAGGTAAAGAAATGAATTCCGCAGACAAATATGATTGAATTTGGAATTATGCTACGGCGCTTCCTAAAAAAGGGAAGGGACATATCTCTGACTTCTTGAAACGAACAGTATGTGGCATTGTTATTGCGAATAAATGCTAATAATACTAAAAGGAAGTTCAAGAAACAATAATGGTTTCATCCTATCATAAATCAGAAATTAGTAAAACAGCAATTTCCTTTTCTCAATTTCGGATATAATTTTTTCTGTATCTAAAACACCATGTGACGTCTTATCATCGTTTGCAACAGAGAACTCATAGTATGTCATGTCATGTCATGCACAAAATAATTGATGATCATCAGTGAGTTACGACAGTTTAGTAGCAAGTGCGCCCAGGTTCGTTGCTGTCCATACGATTCTAAATCCGCGACAATCGCGTCTACTTTTTTATTCTTTTAATCGCAACTATTATTTAGTGGCATATGTGCGCACTTCGTTTTACTAGACTGTACTTTATTTTTGAGACTAAAAATAGCTGTCGAATTGAAAAGTTCGGTTTTCATTATTACATGCATGTTTAACAAATCTGCAGAAAATGATTTACTAATTATAAAACTATGAATATTTTTATTGAATTAAGAAAAAAATGGAAAATAAGGACAAAATTTGTTAACCTGTTACACATTCTTTTAGTGTACCTATATTATGAAATTAGAAACTGCGGTTTAATGGAAACAATCAATAACTTTCATATAAAAAAAATTGGCGTTCTTTGTAAAATAGGAACATAGCAACTGTAAGTTTCAGTTAGTCTATTATTAATTCTCATGAATTTGCTTTCACCAAAGAGTCATTTTCAATGAGTACAGGATCACTAAAAGGTATGTGAAAATGATCCTCTAGCCGAAACAAATCTTTCAAATTAATAATAAATTGAGTGAAAGTTATTTTTGTTTTTTTTTTTTTTTTAATAAAGACATGCTTCATACAATTTGCAACATTGTTGAAAATCGTTTCACATGGAGCGTATGATCAGGATAGATGGTCAAGGGTGGATAAGCAAGAACCATATGTTGTAAAAATTACTTGTCTCATAATCTGGGTACTTTTAACTGACAATGGAAAAATTACCATGCTAACATAGTAAAAATTCTTATGCTTTCCAGTAAAGTTTATAAGGTTCTCTTACAAAAATTAGTGTATTAATATCGAACATTCTTAATACATGTTTCTTGCACCTACTTTATAGTGACCAGCGTGGTAATTTTTACTAATTGTAAGATTTTTCTCTCCGTGTATGATTCGTTACGTAGGACATACGTCAGGCATCTTGATATTGTCACAGCGCGTGCAAGTCATTCTTTATAGTGAGTGCCTAACTTCACATGAGATATCATGGTCAATCGCGTGCTGATTAGTCTTGCGCTGTTGCAAGTCGTTACTTTATAGCACACATGTGGATGTCTAGCACTGCACAGCTACTAATATTTATATAATACAGTAAAAGTTCTTCATTCGAGGGGTATACGTTCCACAAATATGCCGCGAATACAGAAACCATGGATATGGAATGGTAATTAGTATGTAAACATAGGGGATACGTTCTAAGGTTCCAAAATAAAACCAATATGTATCAGAATAAAATCAATTTATTCAGAAATTGACAATTAAAATTAATCGTTATAATCACCTTTACATAAGATAAGGGTTTAAAAAATTTAGTGATTTTTTCTTGTTTTGAATTTTGTTACATCTTTTACAAAAGTCGCCATGGCACGAGCCAACAGTACTTAAAAGATGCCGATATGTTGAAAAATAACACCGAATCCTATTCTGTTTTCTCGGTTACATCTTTTATAAAAGCTGCCTCGGCACGTACCAACAGTACATACTTAATAGATGCCGATACATTCAGGGGATTCGGTAGTTCACGCGCCGCAGAGTAAAAACATGCTTATTGGCTCTAGATATCATGAGTTTAATGTTTGAAACAGCGGTTTCAAATTTTGTACTACCTAGGATGGATAAAGCTTTGTTCTAAAGCCTGTAGACGGCCATTTTTTTATTTTTTTATTTCTATTGAAAATATGTATCCTGCAAGAAGCATCAAGCACTTGTAAAAACTTTTAATGACCATATTATTGAAAACTAAACACGTGCCGAGTTAGTGTGAACCTTTGTCTGTTACCACACAAAAAAATCAGATATTTATCTCGCAGCCTTAAATGTTTAGAATTGAAACCCGTATTTTCGGAAAAATTCGCAGTAGGCACGAGCGGTCTATTGCGGTCAATCTCCTTAATAAATGACACCGAATCCTTTTCTATTTACCGATTGCACCCGCGAATAATGAAATTTTTAGCTGCGAATACAGGAACTGGGTTGCAATTTTTTCACCCGCGAATAAGGAAACTGTGAATAAGGAACTTTTACTGTAATAAGATAGCAAATATATTCACTAATTACCTTTCATTAACGATAGGCTACACCATAATCTGATTGAAACTTAAAAATGACGATATTTCCAACCAGAACCCATCCTTCACTAAACGAAAACAAATCAGGCTTTGCTTAATTAATTTGTATAATAAAACACCATTAAAGATATTTTTAGACAGCTGGGCCTAAAATTTTAATTAAAACCTTTGATTTCGTATGATCGTTTAGCAATTTTCCTGGTCAAAGTCAGTTATTTTATTAAAACTCTGAAATTTAGTTATTATTCGGAATTTAAATATGCAAATCCATAGGTTTTTAATTAAAAACCGAATTGATTACCCTGCGACATTTTTAAAATATGTTTGAATTCGTATTCTCCATTAAAATAGACTTTTTTTAATGATAACATTTAAACGTATTTTTCAGCAAAACAATCGTATTTTCTTGCTTTTTTCGAAGCCCTAAATGTACCCACAAGAAAAATATCAACAAAATTATTCGGAACTTGCCAGGTTTTAGTTACACTTTCCAGCTGGATTGCATAAGCATTGTGTTGGTGTGTGTGTGTGTGTGCCATGTATTATTTTAACGTTCTTTTTGGTCTACATTGCTCGATTCGTTTTAGTTTTCCGATTAGCATCAATTTACATAATTAACGCGTGTAATTTATTGTAAGTAGGTGCTATGTGCCTACCTGGTATCTATGTGTTGATACATACAAACACAGCAGCAAGGTGTTTTGGCAACCTAGCATCGATTTTTAAACGAGCCCACGAACGCCAACCACACAAAGATACCGAAGTGATACAATATTTATGTACCTATCTACGTATAGTCAAGTAAAATTTTGTTTTCAATAATGTAGGCATCATAAATACAATCTCTTATCATTCATTACTTTGAGGTAGTCTTCAATAGGCGCGTATAAACCTTAAAAGTCGCATTACAGGGACAGACAAATGTAAAACTCTCAGAAATGAGAAAGGTCAATTCTCGAAACACAAGGGTCTGCCCAGGACTCCACGCTTTCACATAAGTACGGTGGTGTACATTTAAATCTTTGTAGTGATTGAAAGTTCGATGGGCACTGGACGTGGGGTTGCCATCTCTAAAATTTGGAAACCAGGACAAAACGCGTGAAAACCCCGGATTTTAGAGTCCAGAACCCGAACATGTCAACAGGTTTTTTTAAATATAGTCGATGTAATAAAAAACAGTTGAAAATGTCATAAATCACCTTTTTATTTATTTTCAGACCTTAAAATTAAATTTAGTCATTTTTTATCATCATTTTAAATGTACCTAACAAAACAGAATCTTATTACAGTTTGTTACAAATTGTTTTATTTTTTATTCTTAAAATAAAACACAAATTATTAATATACTTTGTTATGAAAACAAAACCTTATAAAAATATGAAACCTAAACAAAATAAATTAAATTTTTAAACGAGAATTTTAAAAGTACTGAGACTTTAAATTTTTAAACCCGGACTACAAATGAAGCTCCCCGCAGGACGCTCCCCGGATGCCCTCTAAACTAGGACAAATCCGGGGAAACCCGGACGGATGGCAACCCTA
>NW_020439155.1:142685-163226 GCF_000699045.2 Agrilus planipennis | reverse complement strand
CCCCCCCCCCGGATACCCTCCAAACTAAGACAAATCCGGGGAAACCCGGACGGATGGCAACCCTAACTGTTTCAAACATACACAATTAACACAGACGGAAATGTATTTATTATAAACGGTATGTAAGAGATCAATAATAAATAATAAGAACAGTGTTGCTCTTGTCTGATTAATTATTAAAACGCACGACTGGGACTGGATACAAAAATCGAAAAAATTGCCAGAATATTTTCTAATGCATATGAGTTGTATTTATTTACCTGTTCAAATATTTAAAAATGTATGTTTTATCGAGTATCCGGCAAATTCTATTTTTACCGCCAAATCTATTCGATTTGCCTGCCCGATTGTGTAAATATAGTTGAAAAGATCGAAATTGGCATAGTCCGCAATAAATTATATGTGAAAATCTTTTTTCTTGCTTCTACTTGGGACTGTAGTGTGTAGTTATTTGCTGCTTTTTAAACACGTCCTTGTTAAGTTAGGAAATGCTTCACGAGTAGTACAAAGTGAAAAGAGATAACCGAATAATGGTAAGCGATGCAGCGGTTAGAGGTTGCTTAGGTGCGTTAAAGATCAGGGTCGGCTTTACAACTGCTTGCTTGGAATTATATCTTTTACTATAAAAGTTCGACTCGGTAAAGTAATTCAAAATAATGAAGACCATAAATTCTTGCGAATTTTTGTTAGTTGTGCATTTTAAAATTCAAGGGCTTTCTTTGAGCGTTAGATAGATACATATGTATGCAAATGCATGGACGAATATAAAGTTTAAACCGACGACGACGTCGTGTTCTATCAACTATCATCTATCAAGTCGGGCGCTATTACGGCGCCGTGTCAGACCTAACGGAGCCCCAAGAGTTGTCGTGCTGCCGTGCCGCACCTCGATCACCACAGCCTGCTTGATCGTCAAATTATTAACGTGTAAAAACTTCAGTACTAATAATAATTACTTCACAGAATAAAATTACTATCGTTTAATATTAGACAGTGACGATAGTTACATACAGTACCTACATTAATAGTAAGCGTAGTGATCAGCAAATTTGAAATTCAAACACAAGAACGCACACCATATTGTACGTATACATATTACGTACATGTATAAAAAATTACGTTTAAAAACTTACAAAAATAATAATAACTAATAACAGATGGTGTGCGATTCCGTCTACTGTTTTGTTTACAATTACTTTTTATTCTTTGTTTCTTGTTTCTTTCTTGTTACTTATTAACTCATGGCATTTCTTATAAAAGGAATTATGTACATATATGTACGTATATTTTTCGTAGCTCCGCGCTTACTTTAAATTAATTTTTGTAGGTGCTAGTTAATTCTGTACTGGTTTGACGTTATTAAAAAACAAGTTGTTGAAATTTAATTTACAGATTTTTAATCTTTTTTCTATCATAATAGTTATCATATATTTTTTTGTATAATTTTAAGCTTTTTTGTTACGAAAGCCAACGATTTTGAGAACAGAATTTTCTTGTAAAAACCGAATTATTTATACAACATGCTATAATTAATGGTTCTAAAAGTATGGGACTAAATATTGAAATGTTCACTTAGAAAGAATTTCATGCTAATAGTAAACGCTATTTATCTCTTCAAACGTTTAATTGAAATTAAATAGGAGAAGAGAAGAAGTCAGCTTCGGAAACACGAAAGGTTAGTAAGATGTTAGGGACATATTAGAAGCAAAAACAGGAATTAAAAGGGATTGAGGTAGACCTACATTAGAATAGTGAGATAATTAGATTGCTCTAGTTTTAAAGAAATAAAAAGATCGACTGAAAATAAGAAGTGGTGGTGCGTGTCCGACCAGTTTTGGGCTAGAAACCTTATGATAATGAAGATGATGATACATATTTTAAAATGTTTACAACTTTCGCTTTCTGATTTCCTATATTAATCGCTGTACTGATTACTTAATAATTTTTTGTGTAGCTAAACGTAAGCGTCTTTCACAATAAAAGAATCTGTCAAATACCACCACACATTTGTACAAATTTTACAAGAGATGAAATCGCTATGCATTATTTATGAGGCGCTGGTGGATAATGCTTGTTATAAATTCAGATATACGATACACGACTGACGGACAGACATAGATGAATTAGATAAAATTGGGTATTAATAAGATTAACTGAAACATACTTGTCTTTTTGCTAAAAATAGTATCAAAAACGAAATTACGCTACTTTTCAAAATATACAATTCGGAATATCTTAAAATTCAAAAAATTCTTTTGTTCAGCAACGGGTAATTCACTTATTTTTTGAAACATTTTTTTGACAACAAATTTTACGAAGCCGCGCAATACCACACACCACTAGCACAATTTATTAAACAACCCTTTTTATATTTTTGCACATTTTATATTTATTTATCTACACTTAATGTACGAGGGTGGATTGATAAGTTTCCGGCCTAACCAAGAGATGACGCCACTAGGCCTACCTTGAGGTGACATTCTATAGTACCATCCTTGGATAGCTTGTAGCTATAGTTTCAGCCCGATCTCCTTGCTAGTGTAGGTTTGACAGCACGCTGAACAAGACGCCTCTGTGGTTTTCGTAAAAATGGAAAAGCAGGAAAATCGTGCTGTCATCAAATACTTTTATTTGAAGGGGTTAACGCCGAAGGAAATTAAAAAAGAGATGGACTCAACACTGGGGACATCCTCCCCGTCATATTCAACCGTTAAGCAGTGGGTTTCCGAGTTTAAAAAGGGTCGTGTGAGCACCTCTGATGGGCCTCGCTCAGGACGCCCCGTTGAGGTCACAACTCCAGATATGATCGAAAAAATTCATCAAATAGTGCTGGGAGACCGCAGATTGAAAGTGCGTGAGATAGCTGAGACCTGTAAGATGTCATATGAACGTGTGCAACATATTTTGCACCAACATTTGCATATGGAAAAGCTCTGTGCAAGATGGGTGCCGCGTTTGCTAACAGTCGACCAAAAATTGATTCGAAAAAACATTTCTACCGCAAATTTGTCATTGTATAAGCGTAATCCAAGCGAATTTTTGCGTCGATTCGTAACCGTTGACGAAACGTGGGTCCACCACTACACTCCTGAAACCAAAGAACAGTCTAAACAGTGGATTGGACCAGGGGAACCAACTCCAAAGAAGGCAAAAACAATTTTTTCGGCGAACAAGGTTATGGCTACTGTTTTTTGGGATGCAAGAGGTATTATATACATTGATTACCTTGCAAAGGGTAATACTATCACTGGTCAATACTACGCAGACTTATTGCAACGTTTGAGCCACGAGGTGAAAATTAAACGACCTCATCTGGCGAAGAAAAAAATCTTGTTTCATCACGATAACGCACCAGCGCACACGTCAATCGTTGCGACGGCTAAAATCAACGATCTAAAGTTTGAATTGATGCCGCACCCTCCTTACTCTCCAGACCTAGCCCCGAGTGACTATTTTCTGTTCCCTAATCTCAAAAAATGGCTTGGCGGTAAGAGATTTGCGGACAATGAAGAAGTAATCGAAGCTGTAAATGGTTATTTTGAGGAGCTTGACGAATCAGTCTATAGAGATGGCATTAATAGACTGGAACACCGCTATGAGAAATGTATCAGCCTTGGAGGAGATTATGTTGAGAAATAAAAAAAAAAATTTTTTAAAAACCTTGTTTTTCTTGGTCAGGCCGGAAACTTATCAATCCACCCTCGTATATAGTTGAAGCTATGACGTCTGATGCATACTGTCCAAGCAATCTAGTGTTTCTTCTGACGTGCCAGCCGCGTGCGATCTTTGGCAAGCATCGATTACATTTTCATACGGATAAATAATAAAATAAAAATAAACCTTAGGGTTGAGCTGAAACCGTTGGAATGAGCCTGTAATGTTTATAAACCTTAAAAATTTGCAAGGTGTTAAAATCATACTAATAAGTTATTGTTAACCAAAACCTAATCTACCAACAAGCGACAGAAATTGTAACAATTCGGCCATACTGATGTATTCTTCTTCACACGGAGAAAACTAAATTTTTATGACAACGCAAAAATTACAATTTTCGATTGTAAATGACGGCATTAGCCGTAGAAATACTAAAATTTATCAGGTAACTTGTAATAATCTCAATTTTGACATGTTTCTCTGCCGGGTACCGGATTCAAATTCGGTATTCTAATTTGGATTGCTCTCAAAGGGGTGCTGACGCATCGTCTGTTCTAGTTCTGCGTGTATCTGACGCATCATAAGAAACATACCTTTAATTAGGTCACATTAACCGGACGGTCTACCTTCAACAGAAATAGAGCTGTTTGTAAACATTTAACTCAACGGTAGTTATAAAAAACGTTTGTTAAATCAAATTTTCGACTCACAGAATCATTCTCGCCTCGAATTTTCCACTCAGAAAGATTAAGCTTAACTGAAATGGATAACGTGAATGGGATTTTCCTCGTTCTCGAACATTCAGAATTTACTGCTACGGAAAATAAGAAATAAGTAGAAGAGATAGAATTCACAAGAAATTTTTTTACGATAATTTTTTTATCGTTCTAATATATACACATATATATATATAACTAATAAATAATAAATAATGAACGTCTGACATTTATCGTACAGGAGCCATATAAATAGATATTTAAACATATCAAATTATGAACAACACATTTTTGTTTAGAATTGCGTCGAAGCTACCACATTTAGACAGCGCTTTTGAATCTTTCTGTTTTTATCAGTATGTCGTAAACAGAGAGTTTTCCAAAGGGTTATACACGGACCGCTGGGAGAACTGGAAGCCTAGTGGAGTTTCGCGCTGCGCTGGACTTTGGTTAAGCCTAGTCCACTTGCAGCTTTAATTTTTTCGATTATAAACATGAAAAAATAATAAAAGAACATCCTCACCTGTTAAAAAATCCCTTTTTTATTTATTATAATTTATATTATCTTAAAGTAATTTTTACTGTGGATAGAGAACGTTAGAAGTTAGAGGACTCTGAAAATTGTAAAGATGTTCTCAGGCAGTTCTTCTAGAACTTATTGTAAGGGGAATATCTGCACACAGGTTGGTTAAGTTGATAAGGCATGTTGCTTAACTTTGGGATGGAAGGTAGAATAAGTTTTAATAAGTTTTGCAGCGAAGTAGAGTGAGTATATAATTAATAATAATTAACTGGACAACGGGTGCTTCTATGGAAGTCCCTGGTCACTTAAAACTAGGAAAAAATACCAAGGGTGTGACAAATGTCACCATTGTGATTAACCCATTAAAACATTTCGGGGCTTTCAAACTCAAAAATCTTGAAGAGAGGGATGTTTATAACCTGTGAAAAATCAGCTACATCAAATGATCAACAAACGGCACTTTCTAAACGTTAAACCCATAAAATAAACACCCCATAATAAATTAGGGATCGTAAAAGATCCTTCCTGAACCGTTATCTCTATAAACTAATCTAACGGATGCATCTAGCCAACCTCGAATGGTTTACTATCAGATAAACACAATGCCGCCTTGTAAGTTTGCAAAGTATTCTAAAAACTTTTTTTTTATGTTTTCGTGGAATAGGAGAGTCTTCAAAAGACACCCAGCCGTCCGTACGACTGGGTAGTATTGGATTCCCGAGGAAGAAGTCCTCGGACCTACCGACTCAAACTAAAAACTGCATTCAGGAACTTTATGAACTAGATCAAGAAGAACAGTCTATGCTCTATACAGAAGTCAATAAGAAATAAGCAAGATAGGTTGGTAGAACACCTTCTTAGACATGAAGGGCTAATCAAAAGTAAAAACAGGAATTAAGCGAAGTAGATGTAGATCTAGATTAGGTTACTATTCACAAATAGATAAAGATGTGGGATTCTCTAGTTTTAGGGAAATGAGACGATTGGCTTCGAGTAGGAAAGATAGGAGGTGCGTGTCCAATCAGTCTTAGGACTGATTACCTTATGTAGATGAAGTAATTTTTATACCGGAAGGATAAAATATTTTAGATAATAAGAAACATTTCTTATTAGTTTGCAATTTAATGATACAAAAATTTTGATAACTTTACCTATACACAGACTGAGTAGGTAACTGATTTCAAATTTGAAAAAAGGAGATCCTTACTACACCAAATGACTCTATCTCAGCCACTATTTGATCGTCCTTCCCCGTCATAATCTACCCTAGTTTTATCAATCCCGTACCCATATGGTTTATAATAGCCTTTTATCAAACCGGTCCCTAAATGGAAAGTAATATGGTTTGTGCTCACTGTTACATGGAGAAAAATCTTAGAAAAATTACAGTGGTCGTCACTATAAAATGACTGCTAGAAACCTGAACCTTTTAAACTTTACTAGAAAGAATAGTGTAGCGAGCACGAGTGTTTGTGTGCGATCGGGCATACGTGTACGTGGACGGCTTATCGATTCGCCGTCTAGCAGCGGACGCCTTTCTTCATGTGCATCGTATTTGTAAATGTGTGTGCCGTTCAAAGAAAAACGTAAGGATCCGGATGTTTCTAGAGGGCTCCCGAAAGTAAACAAAAGAGTATTTAAAGGAAGAGACGATCGCCAAGAGAAGTAGAAATAAATTGACCGGTGCAGAAGCGAATCCAGAAATAAATTGACAGTGACAGCAGTGATATAAATAGCGCAGTAAATAGTGATATATTAACAGTAGTGTAAATAAATAGAATAAGTCATAACCTAAGTTTAGTAATAATTTAATACTGTTCTTAAGTTCTTTAATAATTAGTGTCGTTATCAGTCTTAGAAGGTAATTTTTTTAAACTCACGAACATTACAATAGGAATTTCTCCGTGGCTAGCGTCATAATTTATCCATTATTAGTCGAAGGCAGCATGGTAATTTTTCTAAGATTATTCTCTGTCCTCCGGTCACGCATTTCGGACACCCTCAACTATAGGCGTACATACACTGTTGATCTTTATTGATCTTTCTTCAAAAACGCTTATATTGGAGAATTTCTACAACACACTTGTGAATGGCCTACGATATTATTATAATTTAAAATCGCGAAATGGAATCGACCACATTTTACGAAAACTAACGTTAATAACCAAAACTACTGACGTAATCCCAGACGTAATTGTTGCATGTTTTAATAAGCGGACCGACTGCTGGCTTATTACTAGGATACACACATGTACGTCCAAATGTGTCGTACGTGTGCTTGTATGTACCCATACATGTACATCATTCTTGTCAGTGCGATTTGAAACGATGCCGTTTTGCTGTAATTGCATTAACATGAGGAAATAACGTCAGACCCCTGAATAATACATGAAACAAAGCAGCTCGTTCGATTTGAGATTCAGCAACTTCGTCTACCTCGCTGTGTACCTCCATTCGTGTCGTTTATTATCATCCATTAAAAATTTTGCTTTCAAATTTTTTTGCGGATATTAACTCTTTTGCGATTGGCTTGGTGACCAAGCTCATTTTATATGCTGATTGACGGCCTGTCCATGTTAAGTTCTTTTATCGTTGAATACGTCGATCTTTTTTAAGGTAGTTCACGCGCCATACCAGCAACAAAAAAAATATAATGAAAATACTAAATGCTGGAGTAACCCTTTGAGCGTGAAACAGAGTACTAATACACCTTTAATACACGTCCATTTGATATTAAAAATCTTAGTCGGCAAAAGCGTTCGTCATTTCGTAGTTTTCTTCCGAAAATTAGTGTTATTATTACTGTTCCAAATTCAGGATACGTTCAGTATCATTGCAAAATAATTAGTTTATTAGTAGATATTTAAACAGGAAATGTTTCGGAGATTTTATAAAAGAATTTTTTACAATAAAAATATTTCGAAGTTCTTTGTCTATTTCACTCTTTATGTCATTTGAAGATTTACGCTTAAATCAGAACTTTTTGTCGTTTGAGATTTTGAATTGTGCTACTTATCATACGGATGTGCAACAACAGTGCTATCAGGATAGGTATTAGTAGTCCACGTATAATAATGCCCTAAGGAGTATCCTGAAGATGAATAGATTTTTATTTTGTTTGAACATTAGAGGTACGATCCATCTTCTTTTAAGGGGGAGTGTACTACTTTTTATCATTTATTTAAGTAACCTAAATTACGGTAAAAACCAGTACAGAATTTTTTAATAACCATATACAGAGCGAATCAATATAAATTTAGACGGACCATCAATTTGGATACCTCTATTACATTTCCTTCAATTTTACCAAGCATTCCCTATATTCAAAATCAACTACTCAGTTATGTTAGATACTTATCGTTTCAAAAGCAACAATGCTAGTTTTTACAGATACAATTAATGTATTGCTAATATTTATGATCAAATATTCTCAATAAGAACATCAATTTTAAAAAAATTGCTTAATCCAGAATTATCATAAACACGGTTATTCGATTCAGTAATCCGAGATAAATTAAAATCGAAGACGAGTTTTAAACTACAATAAAGTTTTTTTTAAAACTTACTTGAAGACTGTTTTCAAAGCAAACCCTGACGAGGTGCCAAATTGACTTACCTGAAAAGAAAAGCAAAAATTAGAAAAACATTTATATGATACTCATCGTAAACATTAATTACTTTCCATGTATATAAAAAAAATAAAAAACATAAATGTGTTTTAATAAATTTATTAAATTACGAGAAGCAAAAGTTGCACAGGTCCTTTAAATAGACGAAGTAGAAGACAAGACTTAATTTAGACGGCTTGTCAGAATCATGCCTTTAAAACTATTAGAAAAATAATTAAATCGTCATAATTATCATAAGGTCTTCAACCCGAAGATTGGTTGAAGACGAACTTTAACTTCTTCCTATCTTCGCATTTCTCAAAAATTAGAGAACATATCTAGGTTTACCTCTGCCCTTCTGTTTCTGTTTATAATACGTTTCTAACTTGTCTGAGAAGGTGTTCCATTAACCTATCTCGCCTATTTCTTATTGAATTTTCCCATTTGTCAGTTTTTCTTTCTATTCAGGGTATTTTTAAAATTCATGATAGTAAAATATGCTTCAATCAATAACGTTTGTAGAGAAACTTTAAAGAATAAACCTGTTACGAAGAAACAAACAAGCACATGTAAAAATAGTAAAAGATTACTAAAAACCCTCGAAATTAATACAAGAACTACTTACAAAATGAATAAATAAAACTGTATAAAATTTTGAAATAAATAGGTAAATATTACAAGTAAAACTTAATTTTGTCGTATTTAATTCGAAAGTTTGCACAGCTTTATTGATTAATTTGCAAATAATTCTTACAATAGTTTGAGAAAAATCTTTCATTTTAATGTATTTTTTGTTTCCTCGTTGGCAGTTTAAACATTCCATAAAAAAATCTACTTCCAACGCTGTTAATCTGTGACTGGAGCTTTTTTATCCAGCTTGATCATATTATAATAATTATTACCAGATTATCGAATAAGTCTTCAATTGCCCACTGAACACGCATTACATTTGAATAAACGTGTTCATATTTTAAATTGCAGACAAATTGCGTTTATTAAGTCTTAAATTAACCTCCTTCGCTTTAATCTTATGACAAAAAAATATGGTCATTATTGCCTCAATGCAATTCTTCGAAATCCCAATTTACAAATTAGTCCACTGACCTCAAATACCACTTTTCGAATAAACACATGCATATGTACTCGTACAAGTTAATAATGGCTTATAAAAAGTACTATTTAAATGGAAGCACGTAATTCTTCTGTTATTTTTAAATTTGATTCGTAATAATTTCAACAATGTTATCAAACCTCAATTCTGCAAGCTTCGTTTATTAATTTTACTCTCGAACAGCGTTTAAATGTATAATTTGGCTTATTTGTGTACTTATAAACAGTTCACATTATACAGGATGTTTCTGAAATAAGTAGTAAGCTTGCAGGAAATTATAAGGCACTATAAAACAAGAAAATTAAGTTTTGGTGGTCCAAAGGTCTACCGTATTCGAGAAAAACGCATTCGAAATGCAGGGAAATAGGACATTGGAACGCTACAATCAGTTGTTTTTTGTATCTTTGCTGTCATGTAATGCTTACATTAGATAAGGTGTGATTGACGATGTTTATGCTTATGTTTATACCTAGTCTAGAGTACGTATGTAGACAATTGAAGTTATTAGAAGTACGTCAATGTGTCAGTGTCATAGGTCGGTGCAGAACAATATTACTGCACTGACCAATCGCTTTTAAGCAAACATTTTCCTAGACGCGGGATTGGTCATACGAGTCCTGCACTTGACTTCTCTGTATGAAATTGCGCGTGTATCAAACTCTAATGATATTTAAGACCGTGTATGATCGCTGCAAATAAAGTACGCCATATGCCGGACGTATTTGCGGGACTGAATTTTATACTGTTCGTGCGTGCGTCCCTGTGTGCGTATTTACTGATGTAATTATTTTTATTCTAATGGGAGGATAGGCCTATTGGCGAACCACCCATAAAAAAGGTAATGCACGCAATAAATCTTTTCCTTCTTTTCTGTTCTTAATACCATGTCGAAGTATACGTTAAATTGTACTGCAATCTATTAGCAATGAACAAAGTAGTTATTTAATTAATTTTTGCAATTTCCTATTGCATACCTTCTAAAGCTTGCTACCTAATTGAGTCACACTCTGTACAGCAGATGGTATTTGTAAACGCCTGTAATAAATTATATCACATGGTTATAGTGTTATAAACCAGATAAAAACTATCGACTACATTGAAGATTTATGTATTACCACCTATCCTAATAATCACAATGCACACAATTTCCCTCCTTTATATAAACTTAAGCCCATGAATTTCTGATTTTGAACCGGTATAAAACTATAATTTTTTATTAAATCAACTATCAAAGACGAAATAAGACATTGCTTATTATATTGTCCACTTTTCTGTCCTAAATTAGGCATTCTACATAAAAATGGTCTGACATTTTGAACATTAAAAATAGTATTGTATTGAGATGTGCTGACCAATTTTATATTGATCATTAACGTCAGATTGCCATAGCAGGTAGGTATAATTTATGGCATTAACTGTGTAGCTGTAAATATTACTTCAGGTCTTTCTAAGCAACTTAGAAAGTACTTGTTGATATATTTTGACGGCAATGGTCATTATCCAGTCCTAAATTTTAGTTTCTCGTCAAAACGTATTTTAACGAGGTCCACTGAAAAGTAATGTTAAACCTCTTGAATTTGAAATAAATCATTTAATAACTAATGTAGAATTTCTTTGAAGGAACTTCAGGCCACCTTGACGAACTTTTAAAAAGAATATTACATTTTTAATACGTATTATTAAAAATACACGGTGCTACACTTATAGTAACTTGTCATAGCGTGAATTTAATTCAATTTTTGAAGTAAGTTCAAATTTATTTACAATTTACATTTTGAAGTAGATTCTTTTTAGTTCTATACTTAAATTTTTATTTCTTAGTTGAAAAAATACGGTAACGAATAAAACATAAAAAACACAATAAAAATTTTCTATAAATTACATATTATTTACAATAAAAACATTTACTTTACTTACAATTCTACCTAACTATTCTAAAATTTAAATTAATTATACAGGGTGCAATACAATAAGTGTCCAGTCTGCAGGTGATACAGCATTTTTAAAAATGAAAGTTAGGTAGAAACGTCTGAAAACTCATCGTTTTATATAACCGGAAGTGCTTCATGGATGCGGTTATTTTAATTGAGCCATTGTACAAATTTTTAAATTTTAAATCAAAGTAGTGACACCCTATATATTATATCTATTTCGAAATAAATACGTAATGTTCAATGTATTTACTAGCATCAGTTAGTAAATTACACATACGTATATCTGGTGTATGTACTACAACTACAGACTATTTATTTATTCACAATGCAGCAGCAGAACAAAATAATAAAAGGTTGTTGTAATAGAATGACCGAATAGCTGAATTTTTAGCATCGCAAAAGCCGGTATTCTATTGTTTGATGGTGGGGCTGAGGGGCACTGGGGCACCAGTTGCGTCGCGACGTGGAGGGGAACGCGGGATCAGTCACCGCGCCAAGGTCAAGGCTATTCTGTAAACAACGTTTATCTATACTAAAATGGCGACGATTACGTTTCAATCGTTTCACATCAGCTAAACAATCTACGCAGAAAGTTAATGACTAATGCTAGTGTTTACTGTATCACTTTCACTACTGTACTTGCGCAGGACGTTGCTTTTTCATTCGAATTTCTCATTATCATTACACGTTATTGAACTTTCATTGCAGTTAATAAACATTTATTTACACATCCTTCAGTAATTTCACTTACCCGGGTTATTTAACCACCCGTTACTAATAATTTGGCAAAAATTATTGCAGTGGGCGTCGACAAAAATAAAAAAGGTATTTATCATAATCAGATAAACTTGTTTACGTATCACTTTCAACAATATTCTTTGTAAATCATCAGTAATGTAATCTAATAAGTTCTGTTCACTTTCAAGATATGTAGACCAAAACAAAACAATTCTGGACGCGTGATCACGGATTAGAACGCGGACACTGCAGCGCTTATGCCTACGCAAAATTCTCCAGGGTTAATGTTTCCCGAACATCTTCTTGTCTTGTTTCTTTTGTTTTCCTGTAAGATTAAGACAAGAAATTTGTGAACACGAACGAGACAAGACGAATTTTTCTCAGCAAGAGCAAGATTTCTTCTCAAAAAATAAACAAGAAGCAAGAATTCTTGATTTTTGGGTAAAAGTCCACAACATATATAAATAATGTTTCAAAATTAAAGAAGAAAGTAAGCAAGTTTTGACGTAAGCTATCAACTGAAAAACGTACACTACCTACATGGTTTTATCGTCAAATGTAAATAACTAAAAAGAAACAACTTAAATCTTTAATATTTAAAAAGAACTCTAATATCGGTAAATTTGTTTGTTTAAAGATTACAAAAATTTTACTTTTTGCTTGTAAAAGAGAAAATTCCGTTGAGTTCGGTAATGTACTATTAACCAACGAAACTGAATGACAAAACTGCAGTTATCCACTCAATATTGCAATATAATTTTGTTGCTAAATTTAGCTGTAATTTAAAATCGGAATCAAGTTTGTTGCTTAGGTTTTGAAGTCTTGAATCAATTTTTCGTGGTTCGTTATATTTCCATTATTCTCTGAAGTTTCGAGGAATTCGACACTACAGACTCGATGCTTGTTGCGTAGAGATAAGATTGTAATCGTATTGGTTGCTATGCTGGTTTGTCACCTAAATCCCATTCCGAAGGTTTATAAATGCTTTAATAAATCCTTGAAACGAAGGTAGGTCCACAACATTATTAAAATTTCGTCGTTTTCCTTATTGTTGACTTGTTGATTTGATTCTAGATTGAAATTAATTTTATTGCTTTAATTTTAAATAGATCAATCGTCCTTCGTAATCAGTTACACAGCATGTAGCCAAAGGGAAATTCAACGGCTAATTTAACTTATACATAGGGTGATGCAGCTAATAAATTGTTAAGTTAGATAAGTGAAGATACATTTTTTAATTTTTTATTTAAGTTATCAACACATCCATTACTTTACATCAAAAGTCATGGTGGATAGGTACAACAGCAGAAGTATTTTTCGTCCAAGTGGAGGTATTCTTTGAGCCACTTATTCTCATTTAACATTTTTACTCCTTCGGTATGATACGCAGGCATAAAGGTCTAGTCAGACACATATCAGAGGCAGAAACAGGAGTTAAGAGGGATAGAGTTGGACCTAGAGTAGATTACTGTTCGCAAATAGTTAAGGATGTGGGCTGTTCTAGTTTTAGGGAAATGCGAAGTTTAGCTCAGGATAGGAAAGAGTAGAGGTACGTGTCCAACAAGTCTTAGGACTGACGACCTTATGATGATGATGGTATGATACGGTCGTGTAATACCCGAGTACCCCTGCTATTACTTCTTGAGATTGGCTTTGTAATCTTCACTGATGACTGAACCAAATGTATTTTGAGATTCAAATCAAAACGAACTCGGCAACTTTTACTTACATGCATATTTTATTTTGAAAAAGATGACACAATACAAACTACAAGTAATCAGGCAGTATGCTTCCATAGTTAAATGTGCAATATTTACAGTTTTAGATTATGTTTGGATCTCAAGATACATTTGGTGTAATCACCGGTAGGTAGGATTGCAACAACCAACAGAAAATTACCTTAATTCAAATGAGTTGGATTTCCCCCAAAGTAGAGCACTCTGTATTTTATATGTGTTGCTAAGCGCAAAACTCAAGAACGGCTGGACATATTTTGATAATTATTTTTTAAGATATTCTTTGAAATCCGAGGAAGGTTCTTATGAAGAGAAAAATTGGAAAAATTGCCCAGAAAAACACAAAAATCAAATTCACACTGTTCCTGCTGTAAATTCTAGGGAATTGCCAAGTGTATGACGGAGCATCACTTGAGCACGGCTCAATCAATTTGATTGATTTATTTTTAGTTGTATTTGTGTGAAAGAAATTTTTTTGGAACACGGGAAAATCCGGACATTTGGATAGTAGTTTTATACGATAAAACCTTTTATAAATTTTATTATAACATTTTTGTTTTCGGTCAGATTTACATTGCTCATTGGCATAAAATCAAACACATATTTCAGCATTTTAAAAAATTCGACTTCTGAAAAGGGGTGAAAAGGGTTCTAACGTTTGTAGTCAGATTTGTGTGAAAGTTGGTTTTAATGCTCTTTCATATAAAATAAGTGATATACGTATTTATTTCAACATTTTAAAAAATTCAACCTCTACAGAAAGCTGAAAAGGGTTTACAAAGTTGTACAGAACATTTTTGTTTTTGGTTAGATTTACTCAAAACTTGGTTAAAAAATTCAACCTTTATAGAGGGGAGAGGTGAAAAGGAATTGCAATGTTTGAATGGGACATTATTTGTGGTCAGATTTACTCGAAACTTGGTCTTAATGCTCTCTCATTTAATTTGTGAAATACCTATATCGGCATTTTAAAAAATTCAACATCCAAAGAGTGGGGGGGTTAGAAGGGGTAGCAATTTTTACTTTGGACATATTTTATTTGTGGTTAAATTTCCTTGAAACTTTGTACTTACGCTCTTTGATATAATTCATCAAATAAAAAAAAGAGGTTATTTTATTTCTAGTGGGATTTACTCGAAGGTTGCTCTTAATACGCATTGTTGAAAATAAACAAATAATTAAAAATCGATCCTTAAGGATTAAATGTTCTTACTACGTTTGTGTTTGAAATCTAAGATGGCGACATTAAAACTTCGTAAGGATGAATTGGGAGTTGAATGATTTTATGGAGAAACAATATTAATTTCTGTGAGCGAAGCCGTGGAAGAAAGCTAGTGTTCAATTCATACATTAATTCTGTATTGTACCGCCCCCCCATTTCGTACTTATTTGGGATTTTTTAAGTCATAAGATCGTTGAAATTACTCCTCTGACATTGACAATACTTTACACACTGAATTTACTGCAATTATCGGGTTGTTCGGAAAGCCATTTCGTTTTTGTTTTTGTGGAAATGAAAGACAGTTTTCGTATAATAAACAAATACTTTATTAAATTATATATTGATCGTTCTGGTCCAACACCTTTTGCCATCTTTCTGGTAGTAGCATAATTCCACGCTCATAAAATTTTTGGTCTTTGCTGGCAAAAAACTGATCGAGGAGGTTTTTGACCTCCTCATTTGAGGTGAAGGTTTTACCGTCTAAAAAATTTTGGAGTGACCGGAACAAATAATAATCCGATGGTGCCAGGTCTGGAGAATATGGTGGGTGTAGCATTGTATCCCATTCAAGCTGTAAAAGCTTTTGGCGAGTGACCAAACTTGTGTGAGGTCTCGCGTTGTCTTGGTGAAACACTACACCTTTCCTGTTGATTAGTTCTGACCTTTTCTGTTGAAGTGCATCATTCAGTTTGTCCAGCTGATGACAGTAGACTTCCGAATTAATCGTTGTGTTATCCGGTAAAAGCTCAAAAAAAACGATTCCTTTAAAATCCCACCAAACAGACAGCATCACCTTTTTTTGGTGAATATCGGCTTTGGAAATGGTTTGAGCCGGTTCATCTTTTTTGCTCCATGACCTCTTGCGTTTGACGTTGTTGTATACAACCCATTTTTCGTCCCCAGTGATGATGCGCTTCAAAAACGGATCATTTTCGTGACGTTTGAGAAGCGAATCGCAGACGTCAATGCGGCGACACAGATTTCTCTCTGTGAGAACATGGGGAACCCATACATCGAGCTTCGAGCATAATCCCAGGCCTTTCAAGTGGTCATAAACTGTTGAATTTGATAAATTTAACCTCAATCCGATCTCACGTGTTGTTATTCGCCGGTTCACATCAACTAATGCCTTTATCGCGTCTTTATCAGCTTCAACCGGCCTTCCCAAACGTGGTGCATCTTCGACATCAAAATTGCCGGATCGAAATTTAGCGAACCAGTTCTGGCACTGGCGTACTCTCAACACACCTTCTCTATACACATCAGTCAATTTCTTGCTGGCTTGAACAGCATTTTTACCCTTTCTGTAGTAAAACAGTATGATATGTCGAAAATGCTGCTTATCGCTCTCCGTATTTAAAAGGGCACCAACCAAAAACTACTGCGTAGAATTAATTGGAATTTTTCACACACAAGCCTTGCTATATGAGCTCTCAAAGCATATAAAAATTATACGGCTTAAATGTGAAGTTGGGTGCAAAAGAATACAATTAAATCCTCTGTCGGGAAAAAACGAAATGACTTTCCGAACAACCCTAGAGATTCATGTGTAGAACGGCTGGTGTTGGCGGACAATAAGAAGGGTCGCGCGGATGAGCTAGCGACTTCCATGAGAATTTCAAGGGAACGAAGACAAAGGCACAACCTTACACAGGAGACAAGTAAAACGTGTAATACAATCAAAATGACCAAACATTTCCCAGTATTAATTTTGCGCCACATTGACAGTTACAAGATTTTCACGAAGACGTATTTCCAAAACCGTATAATTAAACGGCGACCTACATTTTATTTCCATTCGATTACGTATCGTATACAAGCAAGCATAAACAGACATGGCTAAACCTTACCTTTATTCGCCGATATTTATCAGGTGCAACAGTCGCCATTCCAGTACCGTAATGACAGGAAGAACGATAGCAGAACAAACGTTCTCACCGATGACAACTATAAATTACTGTTGGGTCTTTAATCTTTCGACTTTTAAATATACAAACGTTACTGTTAATACAAGCAACAGTGGCAATACTCGCAAGCGTAAATATAACAGCAAGAAATTTGGCCACTAGCCAACCAAAATCAACCCGACAATAACGTCAGAAACAATGCTTGTTGAATAAACTAAATGGATACGCGCAGCCATCCGTTTCAGTACCACGCGATTGTCTCACATCTCACTGCAACGTTAGGAAATATTGGAGTTTTTCCGCTAGAAATCCTTTCGCATAGTTTTTTTTGATGTGCCTCTACTTAGTAGGAATTGGCCATTTTTGTAGTAGGTACACAAAGTTCTGAAACATTAATGACAAAGTTGGAATCATTATGTTTGTTCCCATTATCATCTAGAGCAGCGGTTATCAAATGGTATTCCACGAAACCCTGGCGTTCCGTAGAAGAGTTACAGGGAATCCACGAGATACGGCGTTTTTCTTCCCAATAAAAATATACAAAATTCTGGGAAAAGGAACCATTTTGTATTTAACCGGAACTATAGCATATTTTTCATGACCACTAATAAAAGGCCAAACCCGAACGGTTTATTTTACGATAGGGGCGAATACCGCTATTTTTGTGAAAGAAAGATACCTAGATTGCCAGATGAGAGGACGCAATATTCGGACTTTCGTTGATACAAAACATTGGATACAATTGTCCATTGGTTCATTCCTATTTTCTCGGTTATTCTGTACGTTTATTTATTATAATCATTATATGCGCGTATACAAAACAGTGTAACTCATTTATTTCTTTAGATATTTACCGCAATTCTTAAATGTAAATATTGAATGTCATTACCTAGTAACAGCCATTTTAAAAAGACATGTGAAAATGTAACAAGTTAGCATAAATCACCCTTTCTACGCAAGGAATCAATTTTTACATACGAAACTAGGGTTGCCATCCGTACTTTATTATAAAGTATTGTACTCTATTTCGACTTTATTTAAGGCCTTAAGTAAACATCGTAATTTTGTAAGCGATTATTCGAAATTCAGAGTATTTTTACATCAATAATATTGCACAGAAAAATGGCAACTCATATTTACAGAACAACCTGATTTCCCAAATTTGTTCAAAGTAGTGTCACTTTTGCTGTCCGTTCCGGCCACTTCAGCATTTACAGAAAGAGTATTCTCTGAATAAAGCTTCATTAAAACTAATTAAAAATGGACTTTTAGTTTACTTAAATCTTTGTTTGCTATGTTTAGAGGCTATTAATATATTTAAGAGCGACAGCGATTTGTTACTGGCTGCTAGGTGTAACAAAAAATATGTTTTTAAAAACAAAAAATAAAATACTTTATTTTTATGCTGAGTACTTTTTTTTTTAACCTTTTAGTCGAGAAATACTTTATGTAAAGCCTGAAAAGGTGGCAACTCTATACGTAACTCATGTCGAACTATACTGCATGACCAGAAATGGATAATGAAAATGCCTATTTGACCGATATATTCGATAAGCTCAATGCAATCAGCAGGCTCTTAAAGTGAAAAACCACAAATAAGTTTACTGTGAGAAACAAAATATCTTCTCTAATGATAACAAATTTGGCTTCTGGATTGAATGTGCTGAACAAAAAAGTTACGAATGTTAATCCGTCCTCTTCCAAATGAGAATTTGACAGATATTAAAAAATCATCTTCTCTAAAACAAATTTGAATGACCTTTGGATTGAACTTACTATTAAAGATGAATACTCTGTAGTCATGGAGAAGATTACCACAGTTCCTGCTTAGATTAATATCGACTTACAGATTACAGACGAGCTTTTCAGTTTACGTCTACAGTAAAAACAAATTCAGAATTGGACTAGATGCCGTTTCGGATATTCGAATTCAATTGACGGACATTACACCCAGTTTTAATGCTATTGTTAGTAAAAATGTATATTTTAAAATCATACGTACAATAAAGTTTTTAAGTTTAGCATGTACCCAATAAAATGTTAGGGCTCTTATCTTTTCGATTTTACCGCTTCTCTTATTTTCCTTTTCTTCATCTCATGTTCTTCAAGTAAAAGAGCAATTACTATTCAATCAGTTAGCGAGCAATTCTTAAACGTCGCTTCGAAAACGTGCTAACTGTCCAAAATTTTCCGAGAGACTGACTATCACCTGTTGCATAATGTGAATACAATATAAAACTGACGGATAATTAACGGAATGCGGATAGTGAGAATCAATGTTTATAGTTTCGTTATTGGTAGAAATAAACCATGCGTTACGCATTTATGGCACTTACAGTTTACCTATTTTTATATTAATTTTAGATGACAGACAACTGAACGATTAATTTAGAAATTCGAAAGATTGTTAAAGGTGTATGCTTGGAGCGCGGTGCTGTACGAGTGCGAAACATGGACGGTGGGCACGACGAAAAAGAAAAGGTTAGAAGCGTTCGAAATGTGGTGTTACAGGCGAATGATGAGGATACCGTTGATAGAGAAGGTTAGAAATGAACAGGTATTAAAAGGAATAACAAGGGCTCTATGAAAGCCAATTAAAAATAGGCAAAATAGGTTGGCATGAAGGTCTAGTCAGAGAAGGGTTTTTCTGAAATTATTCGAGGCATTGAAGAAGGCGTCATATTCTATCGGAGATATAGAAGTAGTATAGTATAGAGTACCATTTGTATGATTAAGTTTAAATCCCTCCCTTTTATTATAAATACTCAATATTCTTATGTTCTTAACTCGCCACTAATGTGTAGCTAGATGCGCGGTTAAAAATATTTTTGGAATGTGCAATACGAATGCAATGAGGTCCGTCCTTCAACCCTACGCTCACACCAACCTTTAATAAAACGCAGACACGCTGCTAAACTATTGGCTAATTTCATACAGTCGAATTTTCGTTCTCTGCTAAAGTTTTAGTCTTGAATCCCCAAAAGAAGTGCAACTTCAAGAGCTTATGCTAAAGAAAATTTATTAAGGTAGCTTATAAACTAATGTTGGTTGTTCACATTAAAACGTCTCATGCAAGCAAATAAGAAACAAATGAAGATAGAAATCTCTTGCAGCCACCGCCGCCATTTGAAGAAACGTTTACCAACTGGTTTCCTCATTCTTTTATTCGATCACGTCAGCAGTGATGCAACGATATGGTATGTGTGTTTAGCTGAGAGAAAGATGAAAAAACCGGATTATAGTCAATTTCAACGAAAGCAGGTTTAGTTTATACATATATATATATCAAAGCATATAAAAATTATACGGCTTAAATGTGAAGTTGGGTGCAAAAGAATACAATTAAATCCTCTGTCGGGAAAAAACGAAATGACTTTCCGAACAACCCGATA
>NW_020439155.1:117003-142590 GCF_000699045.2 Agrilus planipennis | reverse complement strand
ATATATATTTTTACTGTTCGCCCAATCTAAGTATTAATCTGATCTTTTTGAAGTTGATCAAAGAAATTGGAAAATTTTAAAAATATACTAATAATTGAACCAACTATGTTAAATTACGTTTTTTTCTTTATTTAAATCGAAATAAATTCTATTGAGAAAATGCAAAGTTTCAGCTCTATAACGGGAAATAAATAAGACATAACAAAATTAAAAATGTTTCAATTTTCAATAATAAAATCAGCCCATAACCTAGTAAGTGCTAGGCCAGGGATGACTAACACAGATGATCTTACGGGTCACTTTGGAAATAAACCATAATTCCGCGGACAGCAGGTAATATTATAATCTCCACATTAGTTTTACACGCACTGTAGACATTATTTTTATATTCATAACTGTAAATTCACTAATAAAACATGCAATATTTTAATTTTTGAATAAATAACGGCTGCATAAATAATGTACTTTTCTAATACGTTGGTTTTCAGTACTTTGACTATTATAAAAATTATCATCATCATAGCGGCCGTCAGTCCTAAAAGTGGTTGGACACGTACTTCTACTCTTTCCTATCTTGAACTAATCTTCGCATTCCTCATCATTCGTCTCTAGCAACACATTTCAAACGCTTCTAACCTTTTATTTTCTTTCGCATTTATCATCCATAGGGCACTCGGTATATTGTTTCGCACCCGTATAGCGCCACGGCGTAGAGATCTCAATAATAAAATAATAAATAAATCTTCTAATAAATAAAAATGTTTTGGTTTTTTCATTCCTCCGTAAAATAATATTCTAAGCGCTTTTTTAAGTTTACTTATCAATTACTATTTGATGATTTAAATACATATTTTAAAAAAAAAATCACTTAAAATCCCATTTAATCTCTACTTTATCTATGCTACGCCTTAATCTAGCCAATACAGCCATGTATGTTAATCCCTATATGATGGGGCACGCGGTATATTGTTAAGATTGTAAAAAGAATGTACAATGTTCGCATTTATTGTTAGCATAATCAATTTCACCGAAACTATAAAATAACTTAATATATCAAACATAAATACTATTTATCCTTATAAAATTTTACTTCGTTTTTGCGTGCAGCGACATACTTACATAAACAAAAAAGCACTTTTTTAACTCAATGTATATGACGCAATAGTCTACGTATATTGCACGTAGTTATTACATAATATTAATTCGAATGTTAATATTACTATTTCTTAACCAATATAATATATCTACACAGTATTTGAAGACAACTTACAATTTCAGATACAAAGTACAATATACCTATCTATTATTCTGATAAACATTTCAATAAATACAAGTACGAATAAGTTATACCTTTGCTTGTTATGTACATATGTATTTTGATAAAGTATTGATAATAGGATGTTCACCTAAGACAAATCAACAACAAATAAAAGTATTGGCAATCAAAGCAAACATTAATTTTGAAATGAAAACGATAAATATTATTTTGGTTTTGTATATCGAAGTTATCAGCATCTACACGACCTTTAAACTAACGTTAAGTCAGCATATACGATATAAGAAAATTTAAAAATAAAATGTTATATGTAATACTTTTATCCGACTATGAGTGCTGCATATTACGTTTTAAGCTTTTTCGTTATATCTATCCACTACTAATGACCACAAAAATTATTTGCACTCATGACACGAGGACATTTCAATGACATATATGATTGTATTTCCATATTACATTGTACAGAAATACCAAATTTTTAATGGTACGCGTTAAACTTTTTAGCTGATTACTGTATTTCTACAGTATTCGCTCGAAAAAACACTTGGAGCGTCCTCGAAGGCCCATAAATTCAATACATTTTCTGTAAAACACATTAGAGGTCTTTAAATGCGAGACAGACAAGACCTTATTGCATTCATAACGTAGATACCATGATACGTATTAATGTTGTGTTTTGGAAGTTTATATAAACTCACATAAAAAAGATAATGTACAAATAAAAAAAATGTACATGGGGTTAAACGACTAATTCAAAAAATGGTTAAGTTTAAGTAAAAATACATAAATGTAAAATATAAAAGGAATAGATAATATATATACAAAAGAAAGTAGCAAAAGTTACATGAAAAAAAAGACTATGTACAATTCAATTAGAAACCCAGAATGATTGACGATGAAGGGTAAACAAACAAAAAAATCGTTGTTAATATTATTACTCTAGTTAAATCAAATCACATTACATCCATCGATGTGCGAACATCGCACAGAAAACTGTCGAAGTTCTTTTTTATAAGAAGATTAGTCTTTATCTCGAATAAAAATTATAATGAAACCTAGTTTTCATACACATGGATCAAAATCGGAATTAATACGTGCGCTCATTTGTCACTGAGAAAAGGGTAGCGACGTGGTGCGCATGCCTGGGAAAGGTAGAGAGTTCTTACTTCCGCTTCATTGTAAAGTAGGCGACAGAAACACATAATTTCAGCATTAGCGTAGCGTGGGGGGGTAAAGGAAGTCATAGTCCCAGGCGGCGCAAATATGGGCGGCAAAAATATTTTTTTCGGTATTAGATAGAACTAGGTCCGCCTCTCACTAATGTTAGATGCCTCAATTTCTTAGGATTTGTACCAATTTTTAATCATTAAGCATTACCGTCCAGGTTCGTAATAATTTTTTATAATGACTTTTATGTTATCAAAAATATGTGAAAAGCATCTGTCCTGTATCTAAACGTAAAAGCGGCAATTTTTCATAACCAATGTAGTAAAAGCTGAATGTTGAGTAGTTAAACCCTAACGGTTCACTTTATGACAGGAACGAAGGCCGTTGTAGAATAGATACCTACGATTACAAAAGCTGAAATCGTAACAATCCTAGAAAAACAGACCTCAAAAGCAGAAACAGAAATCGTCTGATAGGCTATAGATTTCGCCTTTGTATTTTAAAGAAAATATTAATGGACTTTAAAAGACAGTCTACTATATCTTTGTGGTTTCTATAATATATAGTTAACACATACCCACCATAAATATTCTAAGTACATATCAATCACTTTTATACTAAAAAACATACATATACATACTTACTATTTTAGTTCAACGAAGGTATCTTAATTTAATATTGTAGACTCACCTGAAAATAAAAAATAACAAAAATTAGTTTAACAAAGAAGTCAATAAAAACGATCAATCAACTTAAACCAAACAAACACTACAATCTAGTACGAGTTAGTATCAAAAATATTAAGGATAAATGTAAGTATTTCCTACCAATATGTAGCGTAATCGTGATACTGATATCTTAAAAGAACTACAGAAAGTGCACTTGTAATAATTGAATGAATTGTAAATGCAAATGTTGTAAATGACAGTTGGTAGTGTTTCTAAGTTCTCATTTGTTTATCAATTACGATATAATCTACGCCGGAGAATTGTAGGTTACATCGTTTTCACTGCAGTAAAGTAGAGCAAAGTCATGATTAACTTGATATGCTTACATATGACGTACGTTCCACCTTACCTGCCTGTAATGTGACAGATATGTGTCGTATACAGGGTGTTTCTGAAATAAATAGCGAGTTTGAAAGGGGCGAAAAAGCCCTATAAAAAACGGAAATTAAGTAAATTTTTCGAGGAAGACGTGTTTGAAAATACAGACAAGGGTCAGGTTAGGCTTTGGTAACATCAGGCTATCAGCTGGTGTTTCTTTTGTATTTTTGACTCATACATAGTTTGTTATTTGTTAGATTAGATTAAGTGTAGTAGAAGATGTTTATGTTACAGGTAGCCTAAAATAGTTCCTTGTTCTTTTAACGTTGTAGGCTTGTATGTATGTAGACAATCGAAGTCATTGGCAGTACTCACAATCAGTTGTGTTATAGGTCAGTACAGAATAGTATTATTATTAGTAGACATAGACGTCCTAGACGCTGAATTGGACGTACGAGTGCATGGTCCAGATCTAAATCCGCTCGACTTCTTTACACGGGATTTGTATGAAAGAGCGAGTGAATTAAACAAACGTAATACGCTAATATATTGCACGACCGTGTAATGATCGCTGCAAATGAAATAAGTCAAATACCGGACATTTTTGCGCGACGAAATAATTTTGCTAAACGCCTTGAATCCTCACCTTTAGCTCGAGGTTCGAATTTCGAACCGTTTTTGTAGTGTTTACCTATGTTGTAATTAATATTTTTTAATAAGAGAATAGGGATATTGGCGAACCACCTATAAAAAAAAGGTAACGCATCTTGGCAAAACCCAATGGAGATTTGAAAAAATTACCTTACAATCAATAAAATTACAATAACTTATCCACAAGTTACTAATTTATTTTAAATAATGTTTACGTAACGTTCATATTTTTTTTTGATGTTCTTTATGCCATGTCGAGGTGTACCTTTAAAGTAGTAGTAGTAGTAGTAGTATACTATAAGCGACGAACAAATATTTCATTAATTCTAAACACTATTAACATTTACTTTATTATTCGTTCCACAACCGTCACTGTTTACATTCTGTAACTGCTTAGTTGTTATCGCAATTTCAGTATACAATGTCAATTTTAACAGCTTCGGATTGTAACTTCTTCTGGTTTTCTTACAAATTTTTTTGTCCCTTAAACACCCTTCTTTACTCATCATGCGATTTTTTATTACATTTAGTTAACACCCTTAAAAGCTTGCTACTTATCTCAGAAAGACCCTGTATACCGACGAATAACTAGTTTACACGCAATCTTATAAAAGCGGAATTATATATATATGTTTTTTAGCGTGCAAAATTAATTATAGCTAGTTCAAAATCTCATGAGCCTACACATTGTGCATTACGAAAACCGTAGAATTGTATATGTTACCAGAAATGTATGAAATCTAGGAATTGTATACAATACACACATTTCCGTTAACATATAAATCAACAAACGGAGTTTTTTCACTACGAATTTCCAAGGCTAAGGCACATGAAATTCTAAACTACCTCTACAGTACTTTTGACACTTTCTGAGACACGCAATTGAAACATTTATAACTTACAAATTAATAAAGTGACTTATTAGATACGCCCACAAGTTGCTGGTAGTCTTTCACGCATTTAGTTAAGTAACCACATACATACGTCCAATAAACAATTTTTCGCGGAGCTTTAATAATTCATATTTGCGCATAACTGTTAATGCAACTTAACGTAGCAACATACTAATTGCTAATTACACAAGCACAGGGCCATTAAACTGGATGCTGAAGTGAAAGGCAATTTTTCTAAAACGTTTTGCAATACAATCGATAAGGCCATTTGGCTTAAAACAATCAAAATCGTTTGTAATAGCCGACTAAATCGGGGGCCCGCGGGCTATGTGTAACTTGGAGATCCGGAAGGGAATATAATTTACCAGTAATATTAAATGGAATTAATTGAAATATTTATCTCTTTTATTAATCAGCTGCGGTTTGTTCATAATAGTTGCGGAGCTGCAGAACACAAAACTTTTGTAATATTTACTTAATAACATTCTTTATTTACGACAGTGAATGTGCATGCCTCAGACTATTTCAAATGTTTCCCGTACGTATTTTTTAATTTACAATAAACTACAATTAATTTTCGTTAACTATACAGTGTACATCTTATACAGTAAAAGTTCTTCATTCGCGGGGTATGTGGCGAATACAGAAACCGTGGATATAGAATGGTAATTAGTATGGAATCATAGGGGATACGTAATAAGGTTTCAAAATAAAACCAATATGTATCAGAATAAAATCAATTTATTGAGAAATTCGCAATTAAAATTAATCGTTATAATCACCTTTGGATAAGGGTTTAAAAAATTTAGTGATTTTTTCTTTTTTTGAATTTTGAATTAGTCCACTCGGTTACATCTTTTATGAAAGCTGCCTCGGCACGTACCAACAGTACATACTCAAAAGATGCCGATACATTGAGGGGATTCGGTAGTACACGCGCCGTAGAGTAAAAACATGCTTCTTGGTTCTAGATATCTTGAGTTTAATATTTAGAACAGCGGTTTGAAATTTTGTAGAAAGATAGACAAAGCTTTGTTCTAAAGCCTGTCGAAGGCCATTTTTTAATTTCTATTGAAAATATGTGTCCTACAAGAAGTATCAACTTTACGCACTTGTAAAAGCTTTTAATGATCATATTATTGAAAACTAAAAACGTGCCGAGTTAGTGTGAACCTTTGTCTGTTACCATATAAAAAATTAGATATTTATCTCGCAGCGTTTAATCACAACGTTTAGAATAGAAACCCATATTTTCGGAAAAATTCACAGTAGGCACGAGCGGTCTATTGCGTTCAATCCCCTTAACAAATGAAACCGAATCCTTTTCTGTTTACCGATTGCATGCGCGAATAATGAAATTTTTAGCCGCGAATTTAGGAACTGAGTTCCAATTTTTTCACCCGTGAATAATGAAACCGTAAATAAGGAACTTTTACTGTAGTGTGAACTGAAAAAACAACAAATATAAAAAGGCATCAAATTAGCACGAGCTTAGCAGCCGTTTACATTTATTATTTTGACATTCTTGGAACTCCCCCCATTTTCATACTTTGCATGCACTTTTGGACCCCTCCCCCTCGCTTACCATGTCAAACTGTGCGTTTTTGCTTTACAAACGCCATGTCACCCGGACATACCTTTCGCTCTATTATCACATTTCCTCACACTGCCGCCGATACCCCCTCCACCCATGGCGTGACGTAATAGTACACGAACTACCTCTTAAGGAGCTAATTACAATCCTGTCCATCTCATTGCTACCTGTGGATATATTTCATCTGAAGAGATTGCTGCCTGTTTATGCACTTTTCTATTAATTTTCGTAATGATGGTGTGGTGATACATTCGTCACGTCCACTTTAAACAAGGAGAAGGTAGGAATACTATTGTCATATACATATTTTGAAGCAGGCCAGGATTATAATGACCAGTTTTTACAAACTAAAAGTTTTGATATTTTCAGGGATCTAAATTTAATTGAAAATAGAAGGAGGAGACTGTGGTAAATATTAATTAAAAAATTAAAAGGAATACTCACCCCTAATTACCACAAATAAATTTTATATGTGGGCGAAACACGTGTCCGCTCATATAAAATTTATTTGTGGTAATTAGGGGTGAGTATTCCTTTTAATTTTTTAAATAAATTTAATTGCTTCGAAATAATAAATTTCTTGTACTTTTTTACGTTTTCTGGCATTTATGGTTGCATCCACATTCTTATCCGTTTTCCCTTCTACGTATTTATTACCGCGCATAGTAAAATCATTCCTTTCTTTATTTGACGACTATAACATCATGTATGCGATTGTTACATTCATGTGAATGTCTGCATCTTTGTTAACAGGTTATTGCTACTCGTGTTACGTAAGTCAATATGCTACATAGGTGTGAATACTGCCTAATTAATAACATTACTACGCTCACACTGAATTTGAGGCTAATGAATAAAATACGCATTCAAACATCATCGAGCTTCCAAAACTTTTGAAAGTTATTCTGCCTATTATATCCTTATGCTAGAATTGAGCTAACGCCTACAAAAAGGAAGGTACCAAAATATTACCAAGTAGACTTGAGAATAAAAGAAACAATTGAAGAACTAGAAAACACAGATGAAGTTTTTCATTTCTTAAAAAAGATAATAATGATATACATAGGTAATGCAGTTCTACATGTATGAAAATGCTATACGTATAATAATAATTTAGGTTCAGTTTTCTTCTGTCGTCATTTAGCCCATCTCATCTGCCTCTTTCCAACCACCTTCCATCCTTTCCTAAAAATCTTAAAATGAGGCCAAAGGGGACCTTCAACTCTATCTTGCGGCTTTGCACTTTTGACAATTTGAAAACAACGGGCAGAACCATTAGCCGGTTCGCTCATGACTAAATATTAATTGATGCTTAAGAGAGTTAGTTAGATTATAATGAAATATATATTAAGTATTTAAACTTTTAAACACACCTGATAAAGACAAAATAAAAGTAAAACTGTACTTCTCAGATCAACAACGCCCATTTTTGTACACAGATCTTTATTAAAAAGGTTTATATGAAATACATGCATCTTTAAGAAACTTTTATATTTACTCATAAAAATATTTTTCTTAAATGTTTAAGAATCGACAAAAAATCTGTTTTACAAGAAAGGATGAAATAAATTAGAAAATTAATAATTTGAAGTGCAAAATGACAAGACATTAAAAATAGTAGTAGTAGCAGAACTTATACTTATTTTTAGAGTAGTTATTAGTTTCTAAAGGTAAGAACTGAATTTAAGGCAAAAATATTTCCATATAGTACATACGCATAAACAAATAAAAATACGCTACCTAGAATTCGAATTCTTAAAAGTATAACATACAATACTTGTCAGTACGTGTATTGTTGAAGAACATAATAGCAGGATTGAGATTATTTAAATTAATCTGATTTTTTTGAAGTGTTATCTACTGCACAAAATGGCAGCAAGTATTTAATAATACCGATAATTTTTCAAATTTGTTGAATGTAATTTCATTTTTATTGTCGATTCCCGCCACATCAGTATTTACAGAGAGAGTTTTTGCAGTGATGAATAACAAATGGCGAGACGAAAGAAATAAAACGTTTCTAAATCTGATAAAAAATGAACTACTTATTTACTTTAACTCAAATCTAGACTGTAAAAATGCTGTGCAATTGTTTGGCAGTAATAATTACTTGTTAAAAAATATGTTTATAAGCAAGATGATGCAAAGAATAGAATAAATTGTACTTTATTTGACACAGCACAGTTTTTTTTCTATCTTTAATAACTAATGTCCTTTATATATATAAAAAAAAGTGGCAACCCTATTTGTCATTGTTTCTTAAAGTAATGGTTCTAAAGATATCGCAATCGATATCAAATTCATTTCTGATCCACCTTTTTTGGATAAACATTCCTTATTTTACAACACTAACCTACGCAACAATTTACTGCTGGCATGATAAACTGAAGATAAAATTGTTTGAAATGAAGCTTAAATTGTAAACAAGCTTGTTTTGATATGCAACTTTTTTTAATGGCATTGCCCTCTTGCACAGTACGACGACAGCAGTGAACATGGCGCATGTAATAACAACTAATAAAATCATTCAATAATATAATAAATTGTGAAGCATGGAACAATTTAACGCGACCTTTATCACATTCGCACCACATATTCACCTTGATTAGATGAGATTATCATATTTTGTTGCAATCGCGGCTAACGATTAACTATTAAAATTTCGCATACGTAAATATTTTTTAGAGGTTCATACATACATATTCAATACCTACACATGCATATTTGTTGAACATGCTGGCGGGGTATCGACCGTTTCAAGGTTGGGCTGCTGCACACGAGTACGAAACGATTATTTGCGAATACTACCTATAAATAATATGTATGACGTAAACCTAAGTGCAACCTCTCATATTTGAAAAACAGTGGCGGCACATATCGTTTCCAAAACAGGAATAAATTAAAAATTGTCAATCGTCAGGAATAAATAAAACTATGTTTAAAGTAGAAATTGAATTGGGGAGCTTTCGGATATAATTAGGGGTTGAAAATAATATTAAAATTGTTCGACGAATGCTTTTTTTTTTAGGCGTAAGGGACTGGAAGAAATGCCTAAACCCTAAAAACCCCGTAAGTAATTTCTCATGCATTTATTCTTAGAATAAAACGTTAGAAACAATGTTATTCACAAAGAATTGTGTCGATAAGTATTTTAAGGGGAATTAATTCGAACTTTTCGAAAAATTAAAAAAAAAGTAATTTACTGAAGCCTTCCTTTGTGTATTCAACGTGAAAATTATTAGAAGCAAATAGTAAAGTTGTAAAACTACGACAGTCACATTTAGTGAAATTTTCCTGTTTAAATTACGCTGGATGAAAAAGTATCCGTTTATTTATAATCCAACCTTAGGATTGACGACTTTATAATGATGATAAACTAATAATGCGAAAAAAAAAAGCGCATTCGGTAAACTATATAAACTTATAACGATGAAGTAGGGCATTTTCAGACAGTAGCGATTAGACTTTAATTTGACTACACAACCTAACCTAATTGTACCGCATCGCAACATAGTACGTTTTATATCGGCCGTTGTTTTTTTTTTAATGCGAAAACGATAAATGCACATTTCCTCAATTCGCGTCCTTCACAATGAATCCAAAATTGAAGAATCGTGTTTTCCAAGATGGATGCACCAAAAAACGTCTAGTCTTATATCTAATAATTTTTTGTTTCTTCCTTCGTTTTTTTCTTCTAACAGCGGCAACAAAATAAGTTGTTTTCTATTTATAATATTAATATCACCATACGTACACCACACTATCTTTTTTTAAATTTGTGGTAATTTGAAATTAAATATCTCCTTCAGCACAACATAGACTCATAGAGAATACAAAGCTTATGCAAATGATTATCAGTAAGTATTATTATTATTGTTGTTGCGACTCATAATTGTATGTTTGAGCAGGTGGCAGTCTATCGTCTATCCGATCAAACTGCATTAGCCATTTGTTTTCGTAATAATTCAGAAAAGATTTCATAAAGAAAAACACGCAGTTTATTACTAGCGTTTGTTATCATAGCTGCTTTCTAATCAAATTTAATCAAACTTGTTATTCACGAACTCTTTTCTTGAATCTCGATATTTGTTTAGTCTATCGAATAGATTAAGCGAACAGTAGACGCAGTCGTTTCTTTGGAATTTTTATTGTCCACGTATTCACATCTGAATGATATCATTCAATCGTTGATAAAAAAACATCCTTTTTAGCGAATGGATACAAAAACAAGAATGACACTGTAGCTTTCTTTTTTGTTACATAAATATCAATTGGAATTCAAATTAGAGGGGGTGGTTGAGTTATAGATAGCCCATGTTCAAGAAGGTTGTAGCTTTTGTTGTTTTTCGAACTTGCAAGAGCAGTGTACCATTTCATTAGGTAGGTCAGAGCCGGGCAAACTTTAATTTCGCAGGAACCGCTACATGAGGTTAGTTTGAGTCACTCCATACCCTTCAATGAGTACGAGAGAGTAAGCAGTAATGAATAATTTTGTTTTGTCTTTTTCTTCTCCCTTCCACTCCCATATCAAGCCCCTTCATCCCGTAGACGAGCGAAGCCACTCTCGCAACTTAAATAATACCTACGAAAATTTTCGTTACTACGTTCGCAAAACTATTGGAAAACTACTAAATGGAAGGGTTAAGAAAAGGAAAGAATCATCTCACTCGCACTCGCAGGATCAATGAGGAGCTACTTGGTTAACCTTGAGGAGCACTCGGGAGTCAAAAGAGCCGAGTTTGCCCGGCTCTGAGGTAGGTGATGGTCACGCTTCTAAAAGAAGAATGGAGCACCGGCTTCGCAAAAAGTTGACTATAAAGGGACACAAATAATCAAGGAAGGATCATTTATTATCCCCAATAAGAGATGTCAATCTTATTATGGGGTGTCTCTTAAGTTTACAACTAGAAAGTTCCGTCAGTCAGTTGGCTGTTATGAACGTATTCGCTTTTTACAGATAATAAACATACTAAAACTCTGCAAATTTTGAGTTTTGAAAGCTCAGGCATGTTTTAGAGGAGTTATCATCCTATTCTTAAGCATTATGTATAAGCAGGTAGGCACGGGCCACTGACGACTGCACTTATCATTGATTAGCTTAACCAATATTTTAACACGAGAGTAGATATTCCACTTGGTTATATCTCCTCACAAACTCCCAAAATCCCCTACCTTTATTCATTATTACTGCCACATTCTATGCCAATACCTTTACATTTTTTTACCTCATTCCTTTTCCCATCATAACTCCCCCACACAGCTTTTTATTTCCTACGAAATGTCCGTAATTTGTAGTGAAAGAAATAATTTTGTAGTCTTTAAAGTCTCAAAAAATTGCTGGTGTGACATCACATCCTATACATATATTCGTTTCAGCCGGTCTCAGACCCTAATTTGTCTTATATTTGGAGCTACTTTGTAGCGAAAAATTAGTTTTGTAGATCCGATTGATCCTAGCAATTCGGATGATCTGCAAGCTTGATATTTGTCATGCCAGCAGATCACACCTTTCTTTCTGTGTGTTCTAATTTGCATCAGATTTTGTATGTAATTTCTTCATCATAAGGTTGTAAGTCCTAAGACTGGTCGGACACGCACCTCCACTCTTTCCTATCCTGGGCTAATCTTCGCATTTCCCTAAAACTAGAATACCTCACGTCCTTGACTAGCCCTTCATGCCTGAGAAAGTGTCCCAACGCTAACTCCAGATATACACCTTTAACAATCTTCTTCGAATTTCTAAATTATCCGCTCGCGGGCATAGAACTGACTTCTTTTTATTGAAGGCGACTCAACCCTGCATTATTCTCTGTTTTATATCTCTACTGCTCTTTCCATCCTGAGTTACTATTCCGTCACAAACAAATCACTGCACATAATGATTATGGCATGTTCTGGTAGTATATCACACCACCAAATCATCAGATTTCTCTAGATCTACAGGCTCTATAAAAATAATTCTTTTACTACAAATTAGCTACAAATCATTTATATGCCTGGATACGAGGGTTGACTAGAGACTTCTGTTAGAGTCACGTACGTGCCGAGTTAGTCAAACCATTGAACTTTCTATTGCTGCGGTCATCAATAGTTTGTCATAAGTGTTTTTAATGCAATTTTATTTTTAAATAATTCCTCGAAAGAAAGAAATAATTCAAATCATAAGTACATACATAAATGAATTTAAGTTACCACATAAAAATTTCTCTGAAAAAAAAAACACAAAAACCTTTCACATAAATATGTATATAATAATATTTGAGGTCTTTTATATTTTTCACTCTACTTGACATTAACTTCTGGGATATAAAAACCAATTATACCTAGTGGAGCAAAATTAGGAGGACAACTGTATAAATAATATTGTTGCTCTTCTCCCGACTATTATTTCTTGGCCTGCATCAACAATGTCGAAATGATTCCGTATTACGTACACCGAGAGAGAGAAAGAAACACACACATACATATACATGTCAATTTGTACCTATGTAATTTGCTTGCATAAAGTTGCAAGAAATGCCAATTATGTAACAGTGGCAGGAAGAAATCGATCATGTCGTAGTAATTTTAGTTGGTCAGAACGTATTGTTTTTATGAGGTAAGTGGCCTAGAGAAATATATGTCAACGTCTGAACTTCCTGACATAAACTTTTTAATCGATCCAATCTACCGGCAAGTTTAGAATGTAATAATTCTTATGCCTATATAACAACCTACGTAATTATATTATAAAGACCACTTCGCTTTCATTCAAGTCTATTTTATGGCGTATGCCTATTATTTTAAATTGCAAGTCACGTAACTTTGCCCAATGTGTACAGCAGTGTCTACACTACAATAATACCACTCGTTGGTCTTATTTCAATGGCAACTGTTAAAGGCACACTTGGATGAATGACTCCTAAAATTTCACATTGCAAAAGTATCGGAAAAATATAAATATTTAAAATACATACGTACGACAAGGTGTATCACGCAACTATACCAGGTTTAATAAATATATAAATTTCGTCTTTGTATGTATCATACATACTTAAAGACCTTAATAACGTTTCAGAGGTACAATACCTATTAACATTAAAAACAAACGGTGCTACACGCAGTGGCATAACAATAGGGTGGCAGAACACGCAAAATGGCACGGGCTCACGATCTGAGGAAACCCTAGGCCCGAGAGGCTGTGAGGATAAGAGGAATCTAACATTTATTACTGTATAATTTGAGTTGTATAGACACTAGTAAAAATTTATTTTGTCTGGTTTAACTCTTTATTGTTAATAAAAATGGGTGAAGTGCGTTGTGGACTGTATGTGTGTCTCGAAAAGAGTGCCAACACGATGCGTGTTGCACAGGTAAAAAACCATCGCCAAGATGGCATGCAAAAATCGATGAACCTTGTATATCCCAATCTCCCCACTCAGGCTTACCTCACAAACTCGTTCACAGAAAATGTACAGGGTACTTAAACAACTAGACATGTATAACTATAATCCTTAACAACTACAATTACTTATCAGAGATGAGGAAAAGGAATATAGTTAGCAATAGGTGAAGAGAAGAATTTTACCCAAACATTAACTCAAAAAAAAAAACGATCATTTTGGAGGGTGACGGGGGAATGACACTCAAAATACCAATTTTTTTGCCAAAACGCAGCAACTGAAAATTTGAAAAGGAAGGTATTATGTTGTACAAGTATTGCAGAGGAACCACAGAAAAAATTGCCAGTCAAATTGGGAAAGGAAAAGGGGTGAGAAAACTTACATAATTTTAAAATATTTGTAGAGATAACTTCTCCTCGCCCAATTACACTGAATATTATTTATTAACATCTGCCTTTACACGTATATAATATATTTTTGTCTTAACGTAGTCAGAGCATTGCGTCATAGTAAGAATTCACTTTTGTGGTTTATCAACATTAATGGTGTATGTCGAGGTATTAACCGGATTATTACTTTTCCTCTTAAATATTGTCATTGGAAACTATAATAAGGGTTCCAGAAATTTCACTTTATGAAAACTCAACCAACGTTTCGCCTCCTCATGCGGTGTATTTGTCTTAGTATATATAATTATATCTAAGGAGATGGTGGCAGTACAAATATTATATACCGAGCGCCATGGCCTACAGGTTTAGACCATTGGTTAGCATTCGCGAGGACGCCGGTTCGATTCCTGGTCCGTCTGCCTTGGTTCCAAGTTTTTCTGTGGTTTCCTTGGATCACTTAGACAAATGCTGGAGCAGTAATATTCCACAGATAATCTTTCATTCTCGTCTGTCTCATCTTTCTCACCCGAACCACCACCCACTCATTCCCACGATTCCTAAAAAGCAGGCTGAAGAGGGTCTTCCGCCCTACCTTCCGGCGTAGTCCGGAGGTACTGCCCGCCCCACCAGCATTACTGGCTGGTGCGAATGAAACACCCAAAAGTTTTTTTTTAATGGTATATATTCTGCGCATTTCACGACTGATGAACCTAACTTGTAAATTTTGTTCATTTGTCCGAAATATTTGTAGGCATTTACTTATTGTAAAATATCAGTAAATATAAATTAGTATGCATATTTAGTTTTCTTTGTGATTTATAAAAGTTAAACTATAACGTGAAGCTTTTTTATATTAAGGGGGTATATCCGATGAATTTGCCACGGGCCTCAGATGGTATAGTTACGCCACTGGATATAAGGTGTAATATTTTCCGTTTTTCTTTTTATTTTTTACATCATATAGTGTTTCAGGGCTGTCAGACAATAAATTTAATCAATAATTATCATTAGTTTTTAGTTTACTGTAATTTTGGCTTGCACTTTTTACATGTAAAAGCAAAAACATTTGTGTGACTTCACATAGGTATACATTAAACAGTTTAACGTCACTCCATAAGTTTTACACAACAGCATATTTTTTATTCCAATTAGCGATGTCAATTTTTTTTTATGAGTTAGAGCCATACATCCATATGCGTTTTCTGGCAATGTAGATGCAATGTTAAATATCAACACACTGTTTGAGTTGACGCTAATAAGATGGATGAATAGAGAATGCTGTCTGGCTAACGTAATAGCAGACAGCTGCTTCTGCCACAGCGCGCCGGCCGCGATACCTTGGTTTACTGACAAAAAACAAAGTGCAGAAAATCGGAAGCGACGTTGACGCCGGAGTTGTGCGAGAAAAGTTACGATCGCGACGGTTGGGTTATGGAACAAATAAGTAGGTAGTACCTAGTACCCTACCTAGCGGAAGTGAAACACAGTAGAAAATTGCGGTCGAAGGTCAATCGCCAACAAAATTACCTGTTCGGTGCTTGGTAATGCAACTGATATTTCTACGACAACTATCAATAATAAAGTAAAATCCTTACATACACGGAGAAAAAAATCTTAAAAAAATTACCTTGCTCGTCACTATAAAATGAGTGTGTTGCGTCCATCATGGATATTAAAAATGATCCCTTTTTATTTTTAGTTGGATCCACTTTCGTCACAATCAGTAAAAATATTCGCTGCTATTGTTAAAATGGAGAATACCCAAAAAACCTTTTTTTCATTTACCCTGCAATTAAGTAACTACCTATCATAAATCTCCTGTCTAAAATTTCGAAACTACATACTTATTAGTTTATTAAACTATTTTCTTAGAACAGTTTCTTCTAGTGTATATTCCTTCTATCTTTACTTTCTATCCCTTTCTAAAACAGTAACAAAACAATTTCTGCCTCCAACACCCACAAATCAAGTATAGTATCACCTATCTTGAACTCACTTATTTTTCTCCCCTTATATTAACAATATCGACACATTTTACCGAGATCAAAAAACAGTATCAATCGAGTAACAACCAAGTATCAGTCAAGACATTAAAAACAAACATTCAAAAACAATTTAAAGAACAGGTAATCATCAAATCAGTCAAATAAATACAATATAAAACTATCAATTCAATTTACCAATTCTAAAAGACGTGCGCTTCACTCCGGCGAATTTTCAAACTTATTACAATCCATGTAAATAGAAATAATAGTGTTATGGTGGTTTATTTAATACATGTAAATAAAGTTATTTAAGTGTTGTTGGCTCATTACTGACAATTTCAAATTCAAAAAGTCTATTATCAAAATTATTCCATAAGAAAAACACCTATACTTCGTCAAGTCGTAGTAAAGGAAAGTCAGGAATGAGTGCAAGAAACATGTAATAACAAAATTCAATATTATATCAATAATTGTTGTAAGAGAACCTTATAAACTTTATTAGGAAGCGTAGGAATTTTTAATGAGCTAGCACGATAATTTTTATAAGATTTTTTTCTTCATGTAGAGAATAAAGATAGTTCAAATTCAAATTTTAAGTATTTCCAAATCATCCAAACAAAAAGTTGCTAAGGAGCTCACCTTGTACAGTTTTATGACGATTTTAGTTAGTTTTCTTATTGAAGGGGGCTGAACCATAGAATTATGGAGACATTTAGACGAAATTTTGAGAATAACATTTACAACGTCCTCGCACTAACAACTTTTGTTACGATTAAATTGTTCAGCAACTGAAAAAGTGCCATTTCTGGTTATTCGAAAATAGATTTTGTAGATATTGCATGTATTTGTGCCCTCAATTTAGCAGTTAAAGAAAAAAAAATAATAAAAAAGAAAGTCTTTTGAATGGGCAATTTTAAAAGCTGCTTACTAGTTTTTTATCAAAATATTTTTTTTTTTGATATTTCAAAGGAGTGGTGATTTTTCAACTTCACCCACAAATAATTCTGAATCTAACGATATTTTTTATAATGCAGCTTGTTTTTTCCTGATTACACTGCACTGAAAGGTGGTACTAAAGCAATTAATTGATTAATCGACAATTATTTAATTGCTTTGGTACCATATAGAGAGTAATATTTAAAGGATCATAAATTTGTAAATATTGTTTACCAAAACAATATGGCAAAATCACAATATCAACCTCCAAAAATTATTGTTTTAACTAGATTGTTTAAAATACTTAGAAACCAAGTACGCAAGAGATTTTAAAAAAGCTTTAAGAACAAGAAGGTCATCAGTACAATAGATATTCAAAATAACAAGACCCAATAAAATCTAAAACACTGTCACGTCTAAAAAAATTCTTTCATCAGCAAAAGATTGTAATCTTGGAAAGTATCCAAGTAAATGTCAAACGAAGCAGTACACAAGTATATCACAAGAAATCTTTTGAATTTACGTGATAGATAAATTGTGCAACCGATTTCTGAGACACCGACTATGTAAAAAAGAAGCTGTGCTACCGAACAAAAAATGCCAACTTATATTCTATAATAAAACTTTGAGTCCGTGGTATTCTAGTAACTACAATATAAACGCAGTTGTTTTTTTCCATTAAAACTCAAGATCAATTAAAAAAAGTTTTTTAAATTACTTAATCATCAATAATATAATTTCTGCTATAAAGTAACTATAGCTTATAAAAGTCGCATATAGTATCATCAGCTGTCTACTATTTTTCTTACAATTTAATTTCTTGTACTTAGTTCACTGCAAAATTATATACGACAGGCCGAAGCGTATTGTTTTTGCTGCGCTTTATTTATCGGTCATCTCATAGCAGACGTATTTGTTTCGCTTTGGCTCGAAAGCGTTCGTGCTAAGGGTGCATATACGTCTGTACATTTGAGCACGAACAGGTTAAAGGTAACGCTGGAGTTTGTACCAAGAAGTGATTTTTTTAGAATGTTTAATAATCTGTAGCGGAGTTACTGCAAGTGTAGAACTAGAAAAGGGTTCTCATTTAAAAGGTTAAAGTGAATAAACTCATTTATCTTGAAGTTTTTGTCTTTTTGTTTACTTAAAACAATTCGGGAACTTTTTAGACGTACCTACAATGTAAAATTACCATGTTCGTCACTATAAAGTGAGTGTGAGAAATATGTATTGACAAAATTCAATATTAGTTCAATAATTTTTGTAAGAGAGGCTTTTGAACTTTACTGTGCTAGCATGGTAATTTTTCCATTGTCAGTCAAAAGCACCCAGATCATCAGACAGCATGGTAATTTTATTATTTAAGATTTTTCTCTTAGTGTAAAGTAGTTTGACACAGAATTGTAGTATATGTATGTTTTAAATAAATAGTAGGTTTTGTTATGGATGAGATCAAAATACTTGTTTGCTAGCGTGTAAGCGGTCGTTTATGTATAATGCAACTTAGTTAGGGAGGGGGGTAAACGGTGCGTTATAAGGAGAGAGGTGGCAAAGTTAAGTAACAGTGTGATTTTGATGATTTACTTGACATAATTAATATTTTAGGCAAAATTGGCCTCTAGGGTGTTAGTATTGTTGAGAAGGGAGGGAAGTGAAGTAAAACGTTACGGGGGGGCCGGGAGGACAAGGGTCAAATGGTGTAAACGCAAAGCAGAAAATTTCCTCAACTCGAATTTTCTCTAACATTTATATGCACAACTTTACCGGCCCCCAATTTTGATTTTTTTTGTTTCAGTCAAATTGGTCATAAAGTTATGAATTTTTTTGGAAATTTTAAGCATTAATTCTTACCCCCAGAAGTTCAACTTTGCCCAAAGTAGTGTCGTTATAAATTACAGAAAAAAACGACATAGCCTTGAGGCAGTTTTGTGACAATTTTGAAGTAATGTACATCTCCAAATACATGCATGTACACCACGAAGGTAGTACGTAATTCCTATTTTGTATATTTATATTTGAATAATGCACAATAGCCCTCCTAGCATTATTAATTGAATGTAATCAAAGGAACTTTATGGGTAATAAGTTTCGGTGTATAAGGGTCTTCATTCCCGCCGCATGTCCAGATTACTGATTCACGGTCATATTCCGCCACATATCGGCCATGGTTGGTTGTGTTCCGAGAGTTTTCTCAATTATCGGCCGGGCGCGACGTGCGCACTGATTACTAATTAAAATGGATAATGTTGCGATGCAAATTGACTACTCGTTTTCGCGTTGGCGAGGCGATAGGACGGCGGCGGCGGTCGCTAGTTGGCCAAATAGCAGCCAACACGATTCAATTGCGTTTGACAATGGAGAAATTAATGCGTGCATGCAAAACTTGCTCGTGTCAATTATGTAATTTAACCCAAAAATTACATTAAATAACAAATAACTAGTGGGGGCTATTTAGGACAAAGTTTCTGTTCAACTACTTTCCGGACAGTATTGCGAATTTCTCTTAGAAAAAAAATTGTGTTTCGGAATAAATTAAGAATTTCTTTAAATAGATAGTTGTAAATACCTAAAAAAACACTAAATTTTTACGTACACATTGTACATTTTTAGTCATTCACAACTAGTTAAATTAATAACTAAAAAGAACATAAGGTTCAAACTACATTTTTTGAAGTGAAACTTCTTTACGCACGGTAGGGTAAGTTCGTTTCATGCAAGTTGCTATGTAACGAAATCATGCAAGGCATTTCCCCCGCTGTCTGTCCCTATGTATGCTTAGATCTTTAAAACTACGCAACGGATTTTAATGCGGTTTTTTTTAAATAGATGGAGTAATTCAAGAGGAAGGTTTAAATGTATAATACATGCATAATATAGTAGAGAAACACTGAAAATTTCAGAGGTTTGTAATGTGATGTAAATAAACAACATTTATTTGCGCTTGTATTGCAAACGCTGGCTGAACCCTACGAAATAGATCAAAATAATATACCACAGTAATGTACACCTTAAAAAGGTTTACAAAAAAGTCCGGGATGGTATATGTCTATCTCTTAGGAATAACCCACAATAACCATTTTTTATCCTTTACTTTTTACGAGAAATAATGGCTTATTTACGAAGCGATTTTAAGCAATACAGCATTAATCCTTATCCAATTAAGTACTTTTAAATACATTGTGCATTTAATACAGATCAATATGGCCCTTTACAGCATGTAATTTAAATGAATATTTTCGAAGATATTACAGGCTTAAAATGCAGGGACATCGGCGGTACCGGCCGGTTTGTATTGTCTAATGACAAAAAAGCTGTGATTGTTGTATATAAATTCATTCTATAGTACACTTACTATCAGCATTGCACCCGTGCGAAGCATAGTGTACAAATAATACCATTAAACCAATTCCTTAACCCCTATCCCGATAAGTTTGAAGAAGTTTCACTTCAGTAGCGTGTTGATAGACATATAAATACAACATTTGAGCATTGATAGAAAGATGCAATCCTAACTATTATTATAAATAGGAATGTAATTTCGTTCACGCCGTAACTAGAGAATTTTCAAAAGACTGGTAACAAATTTAACAGGTTTATATCTAAATACTTCATGAATTGATATTTGAGTGTAAAGAATTCCGAAGAAAACAAAAATCGTTAATTAAAATTTCGTAAACAACCCTCTTACGATTAAATTACTATCTAATTCTTTGAAATTGTTAAAACGAAATTCTCGTTAAGGTATCACATTACAGCTTTAATTCTATAGAATACGTCGACTTTATTCTGCTTTGCAGTAGATAAAAAGAAGTGTTTTCGATTAAGAAACAACTGAAATTCGAACTGCGCTGAGTAGCGAATCTAGACGATTTCAAAGTGATACACTTTTTATGGTATAATTACATAATCAGAATATTTCTTCAGAAAGGAAATCGGGTAGTCTACTTTTTCGTTTCAGTTTTACAAATTTTAAATGAAAATATTTTTATTGATTTGACCTAGCATAGGTACAACACTATTAGTAAATAAATAAAGTATATACGTACTAATTATAGTTGAAATCATTAATTTATTTAATAAGAGTAATTAAGGTAAACGTGTGTTTTTACTACATATAAAGATACATTTCTTACACATTGTAAAAATAGCTTTTTTTTTTCTATTACCGAATGTTCACATTCACAAAACTATGTCCACCCTTTCCTACAAATAACCCGAATGGTGCTAGAAATGTGGCATATAGACACGGAAAACATTGTTGAGTTTAAACTGTCTATCTTTCAAGAACGTGATACTTATTATAATAACTAATACAAAGAGCAGAGATGATTACAAACTAAAATTGTTCCGTTTCAGAAAGGGGAAAATTGGGCTGAACCTGCAGTAGTTTTCAGTGAAGGGTGTATTTTACAACTACGATATAAATGGCAAAGAGATCTAGAGCTAAACGAAGCGAAATAACGAACACGATTTTTCTACCTGCCATACTTCGTTTAACTTTCGCTTTCAATTTCATCTTGGCCTTGATTTTAAAATAGCTTTAGTTATAGCGAAAGAACTTTACAAAGGACTATGTGGAATGAAAAAAAAATTAAAATACTTATCGTCGTCGTCCATTGTTTTGTATATAAACGTAAAAAATTACTGTGTTTTTATAATAAACATGTTTGTAAACATTTAAAATGTTGCCGAATTATGTTTTTTGCTCATCTTCAATTAAACATGTAATATGTATGCAATAAGTATGTGTATGTACATCTTTCCCATAACCTTTAAAGTTCGAGTTTTAGAAGTTTAACTGCTGCAATGACTTGTGATATGCTCAAAAACATGAGTTATGACTTGGCACTTTTACTTTGTTAAAATTTGATGGTTTTGGAATTGGCACGACAAAATTAACAGGCAAATATCTATAAACCGCAAAAAGCTAAAAAAATTACCAATGATCAATTTTAGTTTATAATTTACATTTATTTCTTTTTTTAGTCGCATTTTGCGAAGAATGCNTATACGAGGGTGGATTGATAAGTTTCCGGCCTAACCAAGAGATGACGCCACTAGGCCTACCTTGAGGTGACATTCTATAGTACCATCCTTTTACTACATATAAAGATACATTTCTTACACATTGTAAAAATAGCTTTTTTTTTTCTATTACCGAATGTTCACATTCACAAAACTATGTCCACCCTTTCCTACAAATAACCCGAATGGTGCTAGAAATGTGGCATATAGACACGGAAAACATTGTTGAGTTTAAACTGTCTATCTTTCAAGAACGTGATACTTATTATAATAACTAATACAAAGAGCAGAGATGATTTTTCTTGGTCAGGCCGGAAACTTATCAATCCACCCTCGTAGACACGGAAAACATTGTTGAGTTTAAACTGTCTATCTTTCAAGAACGTGATACTTATTATAATAACTAATACAAAGAGCAGAGATGATTACAAACTAAAATTGTTCCGTTTCAGAAAGGGGAAAATTGGGCTGAACCTGCAGTAGTTTTCAGTGAAGGGTGTATTTTACAACTATAAATGGCAAAGAGATCTAGAGCTAAACGAAGCGAAATAACGAACACGATTTTTCTACCTGCCATACTTCGTTTAACTTTCGCTTTCAATTTCATCTTGGCCTTGATTTTAAAATAGCTTTAGTTATAGCGAAAGAACTTTACAAAGGACTATGTGGAATGAAAAAAAAATTAAAATACTTATCGTCGTCGTCCATTGTTTTGTATATAAACGTAAAAAATTACTGTGTTTTTATAATAAACATGTTTGTAAACATTTAAAATGTTGCCGAATTATGTTTTTTGCTCATCTTCAATTAAACATGTAATATGTATGCAATAAGTATGTGTATGTACATCTTTCCCATAACCTTTAAAGTTCGAGTTTTAGAAGTTTAACTGCTGCAATAACTTGTGATATGCTCAAAAACATGAGTTATGACTTGGCACTTTTACTTTGTTAAAATTTGATGGTTTTGGAATTGGCACGACAAAATTAACAGGCAAATATCTATAAACCGCAAAAAGCTAAAAATTACCAATGATCAATTTTAGTTTATAATTTACATTTATTTCTTTTTTTAGTCGCATTTTGCGAAGAATGCACCCAAAACGTGTAATCCACAAAAAAAATAGAAATATGACCTTTTTTGTGTATGTAAGTAATACATTTCATGTTGAAAATTAATCTGATAAATATAAGCTAAGTACAAAAAAGTTTAAATCAACAATTTTTCGTTATGGATATTCCAATTTCAAGAGTTTACGATTTTGCCTTTATACTAGAATTAGATAGAAAAACGATCAGCTTTATACATAGCCAAAAATTACATTGAGATCCATATGAAAAAACAAGCCGTCGGTCGATTTATCCCTTCTTATATTATGATACATATTTATGTAAAGCAACACAAGATTTCCATTAAGTACATTAAAACCTAAAAAGTACACCTGCGTCCCTTTTTAACTTTTTAAAATAACTTATTCTTAGCAAGTCACTTAAGCATCAATGACTAGACAGTAGCTATATGAACTCTTTGTTATTCCTTTTACAACATGCACATGCAACCATATCTGATAAATGTCTCCATAAGCTCTGAATCGATATTTCAAAACTTACCTAACTAAACTTAAGTATTATAATTTCATTTATGCAGTGATTGACACAGTAGTAGCTAACTAATTCCAATACGAAGCGTTATTATAGCTGTAGCAATTGATTAACATTTGTAAGTATAATAATGGGAACAGTAAAAGGTGCGCCTAAGAATTAAATTCATAATACAACCACACATGGCCGTTTAACCTTTTTACTTATTTTGAGTGCAAATATAACTTTTTGCTTATGAATTGAATTATTACGAGGATATTATACCGAATGTAATGCTACTGTGGTTTCTTACAAATCGACAGGTATTGCACATGAATAAACTGCATTTCCAGATTCTAACCGCGTCTTCTTGATGAAATGCCCATGGTGGCGTCAATAGGTCAGCCAAACATAAAATTTATTTTTTTCAAATTATTTTAACAATATTCTTGATGTAATTTTCAACAATCGACTTCGCGTGAAAAGAGGTATAATAAAGATCAGTTCAGCTGTCCGAAAATTAGCCCCTACGCCCTCATTTATTTATTTAGATATTTACCGCAATTTTTAAATGTAGCTATTGTTATCCAGACAAAATATCTTCTCTAACGATAAAAACAAAGGCTTCTGGATTGAATGCGTTGAACAAAGAATAAGTTAGAAGTAATCTCTTACTCTTGTGGAGATTGAGTTCCTTCAAAAAAGAATGTGTCAAAAAGGGTTCTGTAGCAAAAAAAATGGGAATCGTTAGCCTAAACTACTCCCGACATTTTTCTCTTCGTGCCTGAAAATTGGTTTAGCCCAGGGGCCGCCGCAGAACATCCAAAAAAATTAGACATTTATAGTATAACTTTGTTAATATAATAATTCAGTGCATTTACGTACAGCATACCAGACGCTGATATGCTTGTGCAAGTGTCATCTACACATTGTCAATAGCGGCACCATTCGTCCAAATTTGAACGGTTTCAATAATAAATGCTGTAATCTGTTTATGGCATAATTTTAAAAATCTTACAGCAATTTATGATTAATTTAGAAATTCGAAAAAGGTTGTTAAAGGTGTATGCTTGGAGCACGTCCCCGTACGGGTGTGAAACATGGACAGTGGGCACGGTGTAAAATAAACGGTTAGAAGTGAATGAATGATGATACCGTGGATAGAGAAGGTTAGAAATGAAGAGGCATTAGATATAATAGGAGAACAGAGAACACTATGGAAGTCAATAAGAAATAGGCGAGATACGTTGGTAGGACATCTTAGACATGAAGGTCTAGTCAGAGACATATTAGAGGCAGAAACGGGAGTTACGAGGGGTAGAGGTAGACCTAGATTAGATTACTGTTCGCAAAAAGATAAGGATTTGGGCTGTTCTAGTTTTAGAGAAATGCGTAATTAGCTCAAGATAGGAAAGAGTGGAGGTGCGTGTCCAACCAGTCTTAGGACTAACGATCTTATGATGATGAAACTTAAGTTTTAGGCATTTTCGTACAATGTTGCTACATAATTAGATAATAATAATTCCTTCTTATATCAAATGTTTTAAAATACATATGCTGCAGAAACATCTGGTTTTTCAATAAAACCCTAGGATTTTAATTAAAATCCGACAGGTGTTTAATTAAAAAATCGTTTTTGTTTGGTATTCTTGTACATACATAT
>NW_020439155.1:115410-116323 GCF_000699045.2 Agrilus planipennis | reverse complement strand
TAATAAATTTTCCAATTTTTCAATGATTTTTCCCGTTTGAAAACTATTGTAAAATGTTCTGACATTAAAAAAAATAATTTCAAAATTATTTTAAAAAAAGGCAGTAAAAAATTTTTTTCATAATTAATTTAAATTTCAACAAAATACGAAGATATTAGATCTACTTTACTTTTACCTAATCGCAAAAAATGCACACGGGAATTTAGTGCCTTTTAAGCTTCATTCGTTACATTAACATTACTTGTGGTTGTGGGTGAAAATTCTGGTAGGTAAGTTGACTCGATAATTTTGGAATTTAAAAGAAAGAAAAGAAGCGCCAAAATGTGCCCGAAATGTGTTACGTAAAAAAATAATAAATTCAAAAAACTCAACTTTTGTGATTAGGTCATTTTTATGACGTTTAATTAGCTCCACAACATCACTTCATTAAAATGAAATCAATTGTACCGTAATGTGCTCAAGATGTGCTGAGTATGTGCCATTAAAAAAAAAATATTTACTTGAAAAACGTTTAAAACAGAGAGAAATTTATGATCTACCCTAAACATTATAAGAACTACCTAAAATACAATTTCGTATATATCACATTAAAAAAAAATTAACATTTACACTATAAAAGGTAGAGTCACACTCTTATCAATGTCACGGGAATACATTAGGACTAGATAATATGATCTCGAGAAAGGGTCAGTTCCGGACGCTTAAAGGCACCACAGGGTGGGATATTAAACCGAGTTGTACACACAATTTTCTTTTAAAAACATAATCACAGACAAAATACTCCTAATTAAACTAAGCAAAATTGCTACGAAAACTAAAAAATGCACCTCTTTTTTAAAACAAAGCGCTATAGTTTTTAACTTAAAAGAGTTTCAAAAATTTTATACAATATATGTACATTAAGGACTGTTGG
>NW_020439155.1:93968-111339 GCF_000699045.2 Agrilus planipennis | reverse complement strand
ATGTTCGGTCCTTGTTAATTGTATATAATCATTGTGTATAGTCATTGTATATATTTTTGTAATATTAAGAAGACGTGCTGTAAGTTAAGTTTTATATTTATATTAGTTTACGATAGTTGTTAGTTTGTACAAATTTTTATTATCACTTTGAAGATATTTATTCATAGGCACGCCTGGGAATTTCTTTGAACTGGACATCAACAAACAGGGATGGTTCGCAAATGTACAATTACCTACTTTCACAAACTTTTGCAATCACCCGCTGTGTCGGCATCTTCTAATTCAAATTCAATATTTTTCAGAACCGAATGGGCGTTACCATCTCTGTTTGTCGAAGGGCGTACCTACCCCTCTATATGTATATATTAATTGTACCAATTCATAAACGAGAGGACAAGTATTTCAACCTTTGTACCAAGAACTCGTAACTTGAACATTTCAGTGACCATTTTTTGCAACTTGTATTTTTTCTGTACTTGTTTTAATTAAAACATAGCTCACGGTGTTGATGTGTTTATTTTGAAACACCAACACCGAAACACATATAGTATGTAACTTGAAACGAAAATTTTTTTGAATAGACGATAGAAGCGGCCAAAGACCGTATAACGTTCCTTAATGCATCAACCGTTGGTGGTACGTATAAACTGTACTGCGGTTTTCACGGGTCATTTATTCGAAAAAGCCAAATGCAGTTCACACACGACAGCGACGGGATAAGTTTCAGACAACGCATCTTCTTTCAGATAACTAAATGGAACTGAACGAGTTAATTGCCGTATGAAGCCAGCACAACAAACACGTCAACCAACGTCCCTGCTCCGACACAAATCCTTTTATATACCTTCTTAATTGTTTTTTCTTCTGATACAGCTTGGGCCCTTTATAAGTAACACAACTAATTTATTTTGTAATCTAGCTCTTAATTAAGTTGACCTTCTTTCATGATTTATGTATTTAACTATTGAAATAGTTTGTAGTTAATTACCGAGGTGTTCACTCATTCAAGGTAATAAATTTTCCAATTTTTCAGTGATTTTTCCCGTTTGAAAACTATTGTAAAATGTTCTGACATTAAAAAAAATAATTTCAAAATTATTTTAAAAAAAGGCAGTAAAAATTTTTTTTCATAATTAATTTAAATTTCAACAAAATACGAAGATATTAGATCTACTTTACTTTTACCTAATCGCAAAAAATGCACACGGGAATTTAGTGCCTTTTAAGCTTCATTCGTTACATTAACATTACTTGTGGTTGTGGGTGAAAATTCTGGTAGGTAAGTTGACTCGATAATTTTGGAATTTAAAAGAAAGAAAAGAAGCGCCAAAATGTGCCCGAAATGTGTTACGTAAAAAAATAATAAATTCAAAAAACTCAACTTTTGTGATTAGGTCATTTTTATGACGTTTAATTAGCTCCACAACATCACTTCATTAAAACGAAATCAATTGTACCGTAATGTGCTCAAGATGTGCTGAGTATGTGCCATTAAAAAAAAAATATTTACTTGAAAAATTTTTATTCAGAGATCCTTTTTGAGATGTTTAGTTAGCTCTCCAAAATCACTTTATCAAAACTAAACAATAGCTGTAATGTACTCGCAATGTGGTGTTGTGTGCCAATGTGAAAAGAAAAAATATGTATCTGATTATAAATTTTCAATTTCTCTTAAAAAATATTAAGTCTTCATTAACACTTTCTCTGCGTATCGATAAGTGTGCTGCGATAAAATAGCATAAAAATACTATGCTACAAACCATTTTAAATTATTAAATATTCTGCAAGGAAAATCTACAATTGTCGGATAGTAAATGTGGAGATTATTAATTGAAAACTGTAGAATCGTCTGTTTCGCGTATCAAATACCAAAGCAACCGATTAAATCTAAATTTTTTATTCAAATTTTTTTTTTACTCTGGCACAGAACAGCATTTGCAGGTACATTACAGCACAATATGTTTAGTTTTGATAAAGTGGTTTTGCGGAGCTAACTAAACATCACAAAAAGGATGTTTCAATAAAAATTCAATTTTTCAAGTAAATATTTTTTTTAATGGTACATAATAGCACATCTTGAGCACATTACTGCACAATTGGTTCGGATTTAATGAAGGGATATTGTGGATCTAACTAAACATAATAAAAACGACCTAGTCATAAAAGTTAAGTTTTTAAATTTATTTTTTTTTACGTAGCATAGCACATTTTGACACATTTTTTTTTCTTTCAAATTTCAAAATTGTCGAGTCAACTTCTTGGGCATAGCTAAATTCCTTAATCTCCTAAAGAAATAAAATTTAAAAAAATGGAGTTTTTAATTTCACATTTCGGTTGTAATCATCGTAATCTACCCAGTAGTGACTTGTGTTTTTAAAAATAAGTGAACGATTGAGAGTTGCAAAAAAACAGGACTTTTTTACATACTTTTACCTCGTCCTCGAAAATATACCATCAGAGTGTATTCTATTTCCTCAAATATTGTTGGATATTTTATTTGCAATGAGTATTTAATAAGTATTAATTAATTACGAATAAAATAAAAACACTAGGAGTTTAAAAATAATTTATTATAACCACTGAAGAAGGCACAGTGTCAAAATAATTAGTGGTTATAATAAATTATTTCCAAACTCCAAGTGTTCTTATTTTATTTTTAAATATGGAGTTACATTACTCCATAGATTCAATTATTAATTACGATTAGTGAACGTCATTTAAAAGAACAATATTTCACACAAAAAAAATGGCGACATATTACTTGATACAATTCAAAAAGTATTACAAAACATGAACATTTCGTTCAAACAAATAAATCTTATCAATGAAAAGTTATTTTTAAACCGGATTATCAAATCGTGGAGGGCAGAGGGTATTAAAGTTCGTTCAAATAAATGAGCCAGCTTTTCATACATGTAATGTATCGCAATTGCAAAACTTCATTAATCGTGTTGGTATGTACATTCGATTCTTCTACGCATATTTTTCATATTATATGTAGGTACCCGACACAACATGCACACAGACAAACTTTAGGTACATCCTAAATTTATGTCAACACTGTTTACCTCTTATATAAAAATAATGTGATAAATGTGAATGTTTGATTACAAGTAAATGTTGACTAATAACGCAGGCACATATTCTTCGATTAAAGCTAAAATTGTACGATGCAATATAAAAAAAAACGGCGAGTCGGACTCACGCACCAAGGGTTCCATGCAAACTTGCAAGTATGTACAGCCCATTTCAATTTGTTTGAATTGTGACCTTGAAGAAATCTGCGCGAAGATAGAAAGAATACACACTAGGTGTGAGCAAGACAGAAATAGTTGGAACAAGCTTGAACGAGCAGAGCTCTCGATAAGCGGTTTTAGAAGATCGGCTAGAACTGTACAGTATTAGACAAAAATGTTTACCAATTTCTTAAAACAAAAATGTATATAAATTAACAATAGAAAACAAAGCAAAAGTTTTACAGGTGTGTAGAGCATTAAGTTAATTCACTTGTTATTATTTTTTGCTTTTAAATAAATAGTAAACCAAATAAATTCTCTGAGTCTGGTATCCTTAATTTTTTTATTAAGCAGGGCAGCAGGAAGAGCGTTGTGCACTGGTTCAGAAACCCGTAAAGCTCCCCCCGATAACCATTTGGTAGCACTATGTCGCAAATCATAGATATTTTTAGGTTCATTCAAAAAACAGTGATTTCTTAATAAGTAATTAAAAAGTTAGATGTTTAGTAATATAAATCTAGTTTTCAGAGAATGTATTTACATATAGTAATTAAGACTGTTATTGACAATTTAGTGTTATTATTTTCAAATTTTCATAAACTTTTAATTGGAACCGTAACTTCATTAAAACATGTTTAAAAGAAAATTAATCGATAACGTAGTTTTCATTAATCTACTTTGTCAATTTTGACAAGGTACTTAAAAAGAAATAATTAAAGAAAAGGATTATAAAGGAATCAATAACAAATAAAATTTCAAGTATCTCCCGAATAAACAAAAATAATTGAAACCATTACTGTAACGACATTTAAATGCACCTATGCAATAAAAAAAAAAATTAAGAATGATTTAGAAATCGATATAATTAAAACCCGCAATTGCCAAATAATTTAAGACAATAAGACCAGCAATCTGGGACGATTGGTGTCCAGGTGCTGCAGAACTTCCAAGAAAAAATGGATGTTTCTATTTTTGCGACTTAATTCCTAAAATTTATTAAAACAATAGTATATTGTATCTGTAGAGGTACACCACACTCTACACTTGACGCTAATGTGCCTATAAAAAATCGTCCACATTAAATGGATTCCTTGGGTTTTGATACGTCAAGGTATCTTTTGCATTATTGAACTGGGACGCACGAGGTAGTTCTGTGCAGTATATAGAAAACCTTCAGTGGTTTCTGTTCTGTAAACATTTAGACAAGTCACTGAGCTGCATTGAAACAAGCTAATTAATGTATTTTGATTTCTCGTAAAAGTTGGCAAGGCATTGCTGTTTTGTGGAGTTGTGTATTGACCTATTGTAAGCACTGATTCTTAAATTTACTGGTTAGTACATTCAGAACGTCTGTTTCATTTTATCATAAACCGCCACTACCAACATAATTCTTAATTATAATCAGATACCAATTGCCCAGAAGGAAACGTTGCTATTTCTTCACATATAGACCTATTTACCTACAACGCTTCTTAGTAAATCATATTCTGTACGTGATATTTTAAAAAAAGCACTAATACTGGGGAATTAAAAACTTTGAAATGATAAGGGCCGAAATATATATAGATTGAATTAATAATAAAATTATTATGATCCATTTACAACATAGGTATTAGGTGTGAATCTTAATAGCTTTTAATACCTACGTAATTAATTTTAAAATATTATTATGTGACACAAATTCTTACGAACTCATTTCAAGAGTAAATTTTCACCTACCCGGCATTTTCGGCGGTCCCAATGGGCATGTGGGAGACACTGGTTGCTGGTGCAGTTGCGGCTGCTGGAGGCGGCAGGAAGTCGGCGCGATCCAACGACGGTAACAGTAGTCCCGTGGACCCGACTGCCGCCTCGGCCGCCGTTGATGGATAGTCCTGGTTCAGCAACTCCACGGCAGCAGCTTCGGCTGTTTCTCCTGCAAAGTCCGCTGCCGTGCCTGCACCTCCTTTACTCCACGTGTAAAACACGGTAAAAACTTTTTAAAACGTTTAAACTCCGAAAAACAAAAACCAATCACTAGCACGTAATCACATTTAAAACTTATGCACAGAAACCTGCCGGTAACACAAACACACTTAATTATTAGAACAATAAGTTTAATTTCATATGTAACGCGAAAATCGAACCTGTTGTTAATTCTTTATAAGACTGTCATCACTTTTTTAAAGGTATCTACAAATAACTGGCCTTGTGTCTTGATGACAAATTATACGAAAACGGAATGCGATCGTCATATGCATCTAGAGAAAACATTGAACTTCATATCGTACACAACAAATATTACTTAAACTTTCAATCTTTTCAACAAGAGAATTGAATTACTGTATACAACGTTTTAATAACAACGTCGATGATTTCATTTTCACCGTTTCAACATAAACTGCATACGCACGAAAATATCTTTTTGGTAACAAAACTAAGCAATCTCCAACAAACATGTTTCCTTTATCACAGTTACAACGTTATGTTCTTACGATTATTTCAAGTTCTTTAATCACTTGTACTGAGTCAGGTGTAGAATTAACACTGTCCAGTACAACATACGTTCTACGTACAGATAAATTCTTCGATTTCAAAAAGAAAAGAGCGCATTTCGGTTTCCCTTTCGTTCACTGTTGTTTACTTTTAACTGACAAAAAATTCTAATGCACCTTTACACGCTAAGTACTTTTTCACATCTAAGGGGTATGTTGTTTTTCTTTTTTTTATTAAATTGGGCTCGTCGCAATGCTTTTAATAACGAAAACCGGTGAACGTTGTCGTCACTCCGTGCAACACGCGAAACCACCACGACGGCCTAAATACAACTGAGACCGACTGAATGGTTTCGCTTCGGTTGGGTAGAAGCAGTTGTCGAGGCGTTGCTTGTTGCGACGTTGCCACTTACATCGCTAGTAAAAACAGCAAAATGACAATACAGACAAGTTTTTAACATGTTTTTTTTTTTTTTTAACAGAAACTTAAAAGAACGAAAACGTACATATGCTTTACTGTTTATATACATTTTTAAGTATAGTTTGAAATACGGATTTCAAAGAATTAGAATCATTTGATAATATAAAAAGGCACATTTTCGTACAAAAACCGCGTTTTCAAGGACATGTTACGTAAGAAATCAGAAAGTTTCAAATTGAATCGACATTTTTCACATACTATAAACATATCTTGAATACAATACTTAAAGTCAAGACATTTACGTTAATATCATGCTAAAAGAAGTGCCCTTATTAGATGCTGTAGATATTTAAAACGAAAAATACGAAACTTTCTTATTAAGCACTGAAGTATCGAGTTCAAACGCCTACTTACAATGTCTTGTTTTACAACTAAAATGAAAAAAAAAGCACAGGATTTTGTTACACCTTTTTCAACAATTTAAACTGCCATTGCATTGAAGTACATCATTACAAAAATTAAACAAAATATTTTTTTAAAAGAAGAAGTAATTGAAAACATCTTCGTAAGTGTAGTTGGCGACAAAATCGGTAAAGGTACCTCCCATCAGAGACAAATTAGAGATAAATCATGATTCTCACAGATTAACCGATTAATTCAAAGATGAATTCTTGGGGTAATTGTTCCTACTTTCCGACAACGGCATTTCGCAGACCTCGTAGACTTCTCGGAATGGGATTTTTGCAATGAATGCGTTTTTTCAAAATATGTTCTATTCGTTTCAGATCCGAATTTCGTGCTGGTCACTGAAATCTTTGTATACCGACTTGGCCAAGGTATTCTGTGAGGACTCCCGCTACGTGCGGTTATACATTATCTCGCATTAGCACGAAATCCGGCCTATAAATGGAGCATATGGCACGACATAGCTTCCTAAGCAATCCCTAATGCATTGGTCATCAGACGTCAACGTCCTGCGTTCTAATAACAATAATGTCTGCCTGAGCAATAATGCAAAATGTGAGGAAACGGTTTGTCATAGAGCACAGCATAATAAAACGATCGTCACGTTCCACAGTAGTTTTTTTTTTCGGTAGAAACCTGGTCTACTGTCTGCTGGAAGTTGAAACCGTCGACATCATTGTACACCGTACTTTTCAGCAAATTTATGAATTCAGCAGCGTATCGTACATTGGTATAATCTTCAGTGAGAGTAACTGTATTAGCAACGTCTTCAGCCTGCATATTGAATATTACTGTCCGACCGAAAGTTCGGTTTCGGTTGAGTTTCGGCAAAAAAACGAGTTTCGGTTTCGGCGGCAAATCTGCTGAAACTACGACCGAAACCGAAACAGCGTTCTGGAGTTCTCGCGCTCTGCTCGGTCATGTTCGGCGCGATAAATTCCATCCAAGCGAAGTATACTATACTTACTCAAATAAACATCTCACCTAATTTAAGTATTTTTAAGGCGCAATTAAAGTATTTCCTTAAATGAGGGGTTGTTATGTTGATTTTGATTTGATTATCAATAAGTGAAAATGTCAAAGACTGCAGAGCTATGTGATTTAAAGATAAAAAAATAAAACTGACTGATTATAATAACGTTTTTTTTATTTTTCTCTCAAAGCATGATCCTTATTAGGAAGTTTCGGTTTCGGTTTCGGCCGAAACTGAGACCGTTACCGAAATTCGGTTTCGGTTTCGGTCGTAAAAACCAGTTTCGGTCGGACACTANCCGATTAAGATAAGTTACGAATCGATTAAATTATCAATTTTAAATTTTTAATAATTATTTTGAATTTTTTAAAAATTTCCGCCAATTTTGAGGCCTCTTTGCCATTGGGCGCGCAGAACTTTTGTTCTATGAGAGATATGATAAAAACTTATCAATACTTTTTTTGCGAAATGGCATTGTGCAAAACTTTTATTGAAACTTGTTTTCCATATCATTCATATTTCGCGAGATAATAGAATTTGCAATTGTTTTTGCGGATTTTCTCCCCCCTTATGCAGGGCAAATAATTTTCATTTACATATTCGTGTTCTTCATGAAATTTTCGATAAAATGACCCGTGTTTCAATCATTTTCTCAATTATAAGGTACTCTTCAGTCATTTTCTTCATTCGACTGGACTATAAGCGCCCTTGTATACGATATGAATTTTCAGTGATCGACTTATCCGGCGATTTAACCGGATGGACGTTAGACGTCAGACCCTTGCACACGATATGAGATTTAGCCCTATACTTGAGGTAAAAATGTCCCATCGGAGTTATGGTTGCCAAATGTATTGGGGATAGTCTTGGCTGATAAGTGATTTTAGTTATCGGTTATCGAAAACAAAGAAATATCGATAACTATCGATATATCCACAATTATTGATAAGTCGATATATCGACAACTATCGATATATATTTGATAATTATTGGTAGTTATCGATACGTTGATAACATTAAGCAACGGATAACTATTCACATGTATATAAGTACATAATTTTTAATTCATAGTAGATATTTTGTTTCTAAATAAATCCGTTTACCATAAGTATACAACTAATTTTTTTTGAAAGATTAGGCCGAAAATAGGATTGCGAATGATTTTACTGATGTAAAATCAACATTAATCATTTTATATCAAAAAATTTATAAACCCAATTTGTTTCTGATCTTTTACACATTGTTATAAGAAAACGAAATGGAATCCATAGTTTCTTTAGCTTTGGGTTCATCTAATAAGTGAAGTTTTTCGAAATCGTTTTCTAAGAGTTTTGGATTATATGCATTTATTAACACAATACAATATCTTGTAGTTTTCAGTTTTATACAGCTGGCGTACATCAATTGGATAGTGTTTTGCGACCTGTTTTGTCGTAATTCATAGAATTTCGTAGTTCCTTGATATAGTTAAGTGGTAATTTGGCAGATGCTGATATCAGTTTAGAACTGCAAAATTCCATGGACAATGATAATGAACCCGGAAAACAATATCGATTCAATATTTTAGACTATCCATTTCCAAGGAGTTTAGAATTTTTTAAGCTCTCTTCAGTTAAAGAATTAGAAGGCATTCATGGAGTGTTTCTTTGTTCCCTTTTTATATAAGCTTCTAATATTTTCAACTTTCATTCATTTCAAATAAATCACATCTCTGCTTATGACTTTACGCGTTATTTCCATCTTTACAACCTCTTGTTTTAACGTTGATGCTACTGTAGTAAATTGTAAAATATGAAAACATATTAGGCCACATGACCCTTATAGCAACCTGCCTGACAATTCGTATGTACAAATGCATGTGACGTCTAGTGTTTGTTTGGCCAATGTGTTATCAAATCTTTATAAGTTACATAGGTATACACGATATGTAGACATCTACATATGTAAAATGTTCAGGTTTAATAGCGCTGGAATGGGAACACCACCTAGCTGCATTCGCGCAGATCAAGTAAACGTGAGATATCAACAAGAAACTCCAAAATGATTGAGATTAGGTGCTAACCAAGAATTTAATGTTCCTTTTTAAATTACTTAAATGATTTTAATTTGGCACAGCATCTTAAACTTTTAAACAATCTGCTTGGAATCTTTTCCATTTTGCAAGCCATTTTATTCGAGATGAATATGAGAGTGAGATACATCAGTGGAATTTGGCGTATTAAACATAGGGAAAAATGTGGTAAATTGAGCGAATTCCATTGTGCAGAATCGCAACGACCGGCATCTATCTGCATATAAAATAATTTGAGCGAAAGCAGGTTAAGGTTGGCTTGACCACAATATAATTACGTACATCGAGATTGCATTTCCAGGGTTACACCAGCATTTATTGCAGCTGAAAATTTTAATACAGAGCAGAACGTTTGTTTTCCGCTTCATTTTTGCCCTAGTTTTCGGACTCGCAGTTCGTGCTTAAATTAACAATACTTCTCTTGTTCTGCTCTGCTGTTATACAATAATACGATAGGGAGCTAGCAAACAAATGACAATTTCTCACATAACGTTCGCTTTTTATTATTTTTTCATTCATGAATAATAATTAATCTGTTGAGTAATTACCATAGTCAAACTTCTGTCGTGTTGTCTTTTCCTGCTGCAACGATCTGATCCTAACGTAATAGCTGTTTTTGCTATTTTCTTTGATATAATTATTTGGTGTATTGCTACACTTCCTCTTTCGATCATGCTAGTGTAGTGCAGGTGGCATGTAGGATCCTGTCTTCAAGAATATCTATAGATATGTTTTAAGATTATGTGACTGGCACATTTGTATGTCATGGTTTTATGAAAATCAAAATTCTTGATTAGCAATCGCGAGAAACACTTTCCTTATTGTAAGAATTACCTGTTGATATTTACTGAATTATTGATATATACGCAGTTTTTGAGGGACTTTTCAATTGACCTGTTATATGTTGCAATCAAGATTGAAGTGCAATAAGTTATTAATGGCATCTGGTCTAAACTCGAACCATAATAGTCCAGTCAAATGAAGGAAATGGCTGAAGAGTACCTTATAATGGACAAAATGATTGAAACACGGGTCATTTTATGGGAAATTTCGTGAGTAACACGAATATGTAAATGAAAATTATTTGCCCTGCATAGGGAGGGAGAAAATCCGCAAAAACAACTGCGAATTCAATTATCTCGCGAAATATGAAAGATATGGAAAAAAGTTTCAGTAAAAGTTTTTCACAACACGAATATGTAAATAAAAACTATTTGCCCAGCATAGAAAATCAGCAAAAACAATTGCAAATTCTATTATCTCGCGAAATATGAAAGATATGGAAAAACGTTTCAATAAAAGTTTTTCACAATGCCATTTTGCAAAAAAAAGTACTGATGACTTTTTTTCATATCTCTCACGCTTCCTTTGTAAATAAACATAATGCAAATGAATGGAAAATTTTATATTACAAACTGATAAATAATTCTGGACTAAATTGTACGATAATTGGCGATCTGGCTTTAACCGGTGTATTCTTATTAAAAATAACAGCGAAACTTACACACTCNTTTCTCTGAAAAGATAGTTTAATCGATTAAGATAAGTTACGAATCGATTAAATTATCAATTTTAAATTTTTAATAATTATTTTGAATTTTTTAAAAATTTCCGCCAATTTTGAGGCCTCTTTGCCATTGGGCGCGCAGAACTTTTGTTCTATGAGAGATATGATAAAAACTTATCAATACTTTTTTTGCGAAATGGCATTGTGCAAAACTTTTATTGAAACTTGTTTTCCATATCATTCATATTTCGCGAGATAATAGAATTTGCAATTGTTTTTGCGGATTTTCTCCCCCCTTATGCAGGGCAAATAATTTTCATTTACATATTCGTGTTCTTCATGAAATTTTCGATAAAATGACCCGTGTTTCAATCATTTTCTCAATTATAAGGTACTCTTCAGTCATTTTCTTCATTCGACTGGACTATAAGCGCCCTTGTATACGATATGAATTTTCAGTGATCGACTTATCCGGCGATTTAACCGGATGGACGTTAGACGTCAGACCCTTGCACACGATATGAGATTTAGCCCTATACTTGAGGTAAAAATGTCCCATCGGAGTTATGGTTGCCAAATGTATTGGGGATAGTCTTGGCTGATAAGTGATTTTAGTTATCGGTTATCGAAAACAAAGAAATATCGATAACTATCGATATATCCACAATTATTGATAAGTCGATATATCGACAACTATCGATATATATTTGATAATTATTGGTAGTTATCGATACGTTGATAACATTAAGCAACGGATAACTATTCACATGTATATAAGTACATAATTTTTAATTCATAGTAGATATTTTGTTTCTAAATAAATCCGTTTACCATAAGTATACAACTAATTTTTTTTGAAAGATTAGGCCGAAAATAGGATTGCGAATGATTTTACTGATGTAAAATCAACATTAATCATTTTATATCAAAAAATTTATAAACCCAATTTGTTTCTGATCTTTTACACATTGTTATAAGAAAACGAAATGGAATCCATAGTTTCTTTAGCTTTGGGTTCATCTAATAAGTGAAGTTTTTCGAAATCGTTTTCTAAGAGTTTTGGATTATATGCATTTATTAACACAATACAATATCTTGTAGTTTTCAGTTTTATACAGCTGGCGTACATCAATTGGATAGTGTTTTGCGACCTGTTTTGTCGTAATTCATAGAATTTCGTAGTTCCTTGATATAGTTAAGTGGTAATTTGGCAGATGCTGATATCAGTTTAGAACTGCAAAATTCCATGGACAATGATAATGAACCCGGAAAACAATATCGATTCAATATTTTAGACTATCCATTTCCAAGGAGTTTAGAATTTTTTAAGCTCTCTTCAGTTAAAGAATTAGAAGGCATTCATGGAGTGTTTCTTTGTTCCCTTTTTATATAAGCTTCTAATATTTTCAACTTTCATTCATTTCAAATAAATCACATCTCTGCTTATGACTTTACGCGTTATTTCCATCTTTACAACCTCTTGTTTTAACGTTGATGCTACTGTAGTAAATTGTAAAATATGAAAACATATTAGGCCACATGACCCTTATAGCAACCTGCCTGACAATTCGTATGTACAAATGCATGTGACGTCTAGTGTTTGTTTGGCCAATGTGTTATCAAATCTTTATAAGTTACATAGGTATACACGATATGTAGACATCTACATATGTAAAATGTTCAGGTTTAATAGCGCTGGAATGGGAACACCACCTAGCTGCATTCGCGCAGATCAAGTAAACGTGAGATATCAACAAGAAACTCCAAAATGATTGAGATTAGGTGCTAACCAAGAATTTAATGTTCCTTTTCAAATTACTTAAATGATTTTAATTTGGCACAGCATCTTAAACTTTTAAACAATCTGCTTGGAATCTTTTCCATTTTGCAAGCCATTTTATTCGAGATGAATATGAGAGTGAGATACATCAGTGGAATTTGGCGTATTAAACATAGGGAAAAATGTGGTAAATTGAGCGAATTCCATTGTGCNTTATTTTTCTCTAAAAACATGATCCTTATAAGGAAGTTTCGGTTTCGGTTTCGGCCGAAACTGAGACCGTTGCCGAAATTCGGTTTCGGTTTCGGTCGTAAAAACCAGTTTCGGTCGGACACTATTGAATATGTATAAACCAAGTAAGGCATCACTAAAGAGAATACCTACTGTGATGTGTCACAGGAAAGCAAGTAACAATGATTTGTTTCACGGCACTGCTTATTTCCATATTGTTTTCATCATCATCATAAGGTCGTCAGTCCTAAGACTGGTTGGACACGCACCTCCATTCTTTCCTATCCTGAGCTAACCCTCGCATTTCTCTAAAACTAGAACAACCTACATCCTTAACTATTTGCAAACAGTAATCTAATCTAGGTCTACCTCTATCCCTCCTAACTTCCGTTTGTGCCTCTAATATGTCTCTGACTAGACCTTTATGACGAAGGTGTCTTACTCTAACCTATCTTGCCTATTTCTTATTGACTTCCATAGAGTCCTCTCTTATCCTATTGTTTCTAATACTCCTTCATTTTTAACCTTCTCTATCCACGGTATTCTCATCAGCACCAGCACATTTCGAACGCTTCTAACCTTTTGTTTTCCGCGTCGCTCACTGTCTATGTTTCGCACCCCTACAGGACCGCGCTCCAAACAATTTCTAAATTAACCGTTCGCGAGCATAGAAGTGACTTCTTTTTATTGTTTTTTTTATTTATTTTATTTATTTATTTTATCCTCTGCTTTATATCCCTACTACTACTTCCGTCCTGACTTATCTGACTTCCTAGATACCTAAAATCGGCCACTTCTAATTTTTGGTCTCCTATCTTTATATTCATTTTTTCCCTATTTTTTCTTCCCTTGCATACCATCATTTTTGTTTTACTTTCATTTATTTTCATTCAGTACTGATTCCATTTAATTTAAAGCTATCTCTAACTTCTCCTTACTAGATGCTAATACTGCTATATCATCTACAAATCTAAGCATACTAATCTTTTGTCTTGACACCTAGCATAGGAAAAATATTTAAACAGAAACAATGCCAGAAATCACATTGATTGTACCAATTACTTGGATGTAGATTTTTGTTACACAAAATTTAGTTTCTTCATTTGATAGCAGATGCTATTTATTTTATTATTTTAATAAACGATAATGTTGATATTTTTTTGTTACACAAAACAAGACTAAATCAAAAATAAGAACCATCAAGGCGTTAATAATCAGTGGCATATGCCAGTGATTTGTAAATTGTCATTGTAGCCCAACTGTTAAAAAAGTTGGACAGGCTAGTATGTAGAAAGCTTTGTGGTTAAAGATTTTTCTAACTCTTTTTAAACTTGTTTTTATGACGACGTAATTGAGATAGATGCTCGAAACCTTTCAAATTGGCTATTTGACTGTTCCTTAACATACAATACATATTTATAGGTCTGTGGAAGCAGTGCAAAAAGAAATCGAAAAATAAATCCAAATCGTTATGTAGGCACTTTAATAATTCAGAATTCTAGGAAATGATAATAATCAAATACACAGAGGAACAGTGATTCGACCATACATAAGTAAAAACAAATGATAAGTAAACAAATGAATTAAAAATGATGAAGGAATTCTTATTACCTATTGTACAATCTATAACGACTATAGTTGACTCGTTCACAATTCCTTCCACCAAAGAATTAAACACCACGCCTTATTAATTTAAAGCGTGTGCTGATATTCCACTTACAATAGTAAATTCCCGAATATCTGCCTATGAAATTTAACAACAATCATAATTACTTAGGGAAATATAAAGAGTAATTTTTACAAATACGTTTAACGTGTAACATTTTTCGATAAAAATTGACGGGTGGGTGTTTAGTAGCAAGCACTCTCCAAAATCTTTAAAGAAATGGAAATCCTAGTAATTTGAAGCACCGCACTGCTATTAAATTCCTTCTTAAAAAAGGTAATCATCATCATCATCATAAGGTCGTCAGTTCTAAGACTGGTTGGACACGCACCTCCATACCTTCCTATCCAGAGCTAATCTTCGCATTTCCCTAAAAGTTCAACATCCTACATCCTTAACTATTTGCGAACAGTAATCTAATCTAGGTCTACATCTAATCCCCTTAACTCCTGTGTCTGCCTCTAATATGTTTCTGACTTTTTAGCTCAGGATTGGAAAGAGTGGAGGTACGTGTCCAACAAGTCTTAGGACTGAAGACCTTATGGAAAACTTGCATCATTATTCATATATGCAAATGGTGCTTTTTAACGAACAAATATAAATACGTATATGGATTTTAATGTATAATTGTACTTATTTATTAATAATATCAAACCCTACATTAAAATCCAAATGGCAATTTTCACGGTGATGTGATAATGACAATGTAAAACAACAAATATCTACATATATCAGTGGAGTAAACGCAATCAGAAGAGAAGCATCGTTTAGGAATGATTAGCAACTGCATAAAAACTTTTGAAATGTGTTCTAAACAGGTTAAAGTTCAAAGTCTACCGGTTGGTGTTGTACGCTAAATCTCTATTTGTTTATTAATAACAAAACTGCAAAATTAATTGTTAGTTATATCTCGAAAATTAATTAAGGAAAAATCATAAAAATCTAGGAGTCTTTGGGTATGCTGATTACCAATTTGATGTCAGATTTGCCTATTTTAGCGTCAGCAGATGTTCGGGGAGCGTCATTTGAGTCCTTAGTTAATAAATTTCTGTTAACTCTAATTTAATACACAAAATACGAATCATATGTGTCTTTTGTAAAATTTCTCGTTCTTTGGAATGGCATTATCAGTTTTTCCGTATAAATAAAGTTTAATAAGTTTTGCTCTTAAATTGTTAAATAAAAATAGGATTTCGGTAGACTTCTCACTACGTTATTCTAGCATACTTGAAAAATGTTGTTCATGAATGTCTACCCGGTTACAAATTTTTCCGAAGTGAAAACCTTCGTTTATTTCACTAAATCCTACATAACTCAAAACGACTCATGCCAGAATTACTATACATATTACCAGAGATATGATTTATTTGAAATCCTTCCATTTAAAATGCAAATACAAAATAAAAAATACCTATTTTTATTTTGCATTTAAATACTTTTTTCAGAAAAGCATTTAATCTTTTATTAAAAATACCTTCCAAACCTATTTTCTATTTGTAAAATGCAAAATACATTTTTGATGTTAAAAGTTTTGCTGGTATCACCGTTTATATAAAATGATGAATGAAAGTTGCTCACGTTGGACGTTTAAAGAGTTACAACCTTAAAAAGGGGACAAATAAACATTCCATGAATGCCTTCTGATTCTTTAACTGAAGAGAGCCCAAAAAAATCTAAATTCCTCGGAAATGGATAATCTAAAATATTTGATCGATATTGTTTTCCGGATTCAATATCATTGTCCATGGAATTTTGCAGTCCCAAACTGATATCAGCATCTGCCAAAACTTTTACATAAACACTACCTATTTGGATTTAGGCTCACTTGCGGGATTTCCGGAACTAGTACAGGGATTTAACTTCAATACTTTTTTGTCGCAAGTTTTAGAACGGGGTGTCATCACGTTTGTTTCCTAGCCCTGGTCAGATTACCTCAAACAAAAAAAAGGACCATAAAAACTTAAAATAAATTCTTGAGAATAGAGTTTTAAGAGGTTGAGTTTGCACTATCGTCTGTTTATCAAATCGAAATGAATTCTAGATTAAATTTTTTGTACTACAAACGTCAAATTTTCTAGAAATTACTAAATAACTCCAAAAAGATACCGTGCAGGCAAAAACTATGTTTAACAAATTGGACATCAAAATCGATGCTGAATTCAAGATTATAATAATATACAGGGTGTTCCTTTTAAAATAATGCAGCTGATGTATATTCGAAAGTCTGCCATCTCTGAAATTAATTTCTGTAGATGGATGATTTGACCAGGGACATTTTTTATTGGAAATATTTTCTTCCAATTGCAAGGGCAAGACTGCCAGAGACTAAGGCGCCCTTAATGGACTACCCTATATGTATATATATTTATATATATACGTACATCATTTTTCATTTATAGATATTGTTTCTAAATAATTCCGTATTCCATAACTGTTTATTTTTTTACTTATTTTTTCTTACAAAATATCTAATTTTAAAAATATGTATTTAAAAAAAATCACAATTACCAACATATCAATATTAATGTGTTTTAAAAAAAATGACTA
>NW_020439155.1:84853-90948 GCF_000699045.2 Agrilus planipennis | reverse complement strand
TCTGAAAAGATAGTTTAATCGATTAAGATAAGTTACGAATCGATTAAATTATCAATTTTAAATTTTTAATAATTATTTTGAATTTTTTAAAAATTTCCGCCAATTTTGAGGCCTCTTTGCCATTGGGCGCGCAGAACTTTTGTTCTATGAGAGATATGATAAAAACTTATCAATACTTTTTTTGCGAAATGGCATTGTGCAAAACTTTTATTGAAACTTGTTTTCCATATCATTCATATTTCGCGAGATAATAGAATTTGCAATTGTTTTTGCGGATTTTCTCCCCCCTTATGCAGGGCAAATAATTTTCATTTACATATTCGTGTTCTTCATGAAATTTTCGATAAAATGACCCGTGTTTCAATCATTTTCTCAATTATAAGGTACTCTTCAGTCATTTTCTTCATTCGACTGGACTATAAGCGCCCTTGTATACGATATGAATTTTCAGTGATCGACTTATCCGGCGATTTAACCGGATGGACGTTAGACGTCAGACCCTTGCACACGATATGAGATTTAGCCCTATACTTGAGGTAAAAATGTCCCATCGGAGTTATGGTTGCCAAATGTATTGGGGATAGTCTTGGCTGATAAGTGATTTTAGTTATCGGTTATCGAAAACAAAGAAATATCGATAACTATCGATATATCCACAATTATTGATAAGTCGATATATCGACAACTATCGATATATATTTGATAATTATTGGTAGTTATCGATACGTTGATAACATTAAGCAACGGATAACTATTCACATGTATATAAGTACATAATTTTTAATTCATAGTAGATATTTTGTTTCTAAATAAATCCGTTTACCATAAGTATACAACTAATTTTTTTTGAAAGATTAGGCCGAAAATAGGATTGCGAATGATTTTACTGATGTAAAATCAACATTAATCATTTTATATCAAAAAATTTATAAACCCAATTTGTTTCTGATCTTTTACACATTGTTATAAGAAAACGAAATGGAATCCATAGTTTCTTTAGCTTTGGGTTCATCTAATAAGTGAAGTTTTTCGAAATCGTTTTCTAAGAGTTTTGGATTATATGCATTTATTAACACAATACAATATCTTGTAGTTTTCAGTTTTATACAGCTGGCGTACATCAATTGGATAGTGTTTTGCGACCTGTTTTGTCGTAATTCATAGAATTTCGTAGTTCCTTGATATAGTTAAGTGGTAATTTGGCAGATGCTGATATCAGTTTAGAACTGCAAAATTCCATGGACAATGATAATGAACCCGGAAAACAATATCGATTCAATATTTTAGACTATCCATTTCCAAGGAGTTTAGAATTTTTTAAGCTCTCTTCAGTTAAAGAATTAGAAGGCATTCATGGAGTGTTTCTTTGTTCCCTTTTTATATAAGCTTCTAATATTTTCAACTTTCATTCATTTCAAATAAATCACATCTCTGCTTATGACTTTACGCGTTATTTCCATCTTTACAACCTCTTGTTTTAACGTTGATGCTACTGTAGTAAATTGTAAAATATGAAAACATATTAGGCCACATGACCCTTATAGCAACCTGCCTGACAATTCGTATGTACAAATGCATGTGACGTCTAGTGTTTGTTTGGCCAATGTGTTATCAAATCTTTATAAGTTACATAGGTATACACGATATGTAGACATCTACATATGTAAAATGTTCAGGTTTAATAGCGCTGGAATGGGAACACCACCTAGCTGCATTCGCGCAGATCAAGTAAACGTGAGATATCAACAAGAAACTCCAAAATGATTGAGATTAGGTGCTAACCAAGAATTTAATGTTCCTTTTTAAATTACTTAAATGATTTTAATTTGGCACAGCATCTTAAACTTTTAAACAATCTGCTTGGAATCTTTTCCATTTTGCAAGCCATTTTATTCGAGATGAATATGAGAGTGAGATACATCAGTGGAATTTGGCGTATTAAACATAGGGAAAAATGTGGTAAATTGAGCGAATTCCATTGTGCAGAATCGCAACGACCGGCATCTATCTGCATATAAAATAATTTGAGCGAAAGCAGGTTAAGGTTGGCTTGACCACAATATAATTACGTACATCGAGATTGCATTTCCAGGGTTACACCAGCATTTATTGCAGCTGAAAATTTTAATACAGAGCAGAACGTTTGTTTTCCGCTTCATTTTTGCCCTAGTTTTCGGACTCGCAGTTCGTGCTTAAATTAACAATACTTCTCTTGTTCTGCTCTGCTGTTATACAATAATACGATAGGGAGCTAGCAAACAAATGACAATTTCTCACATAACGTTCGCTTTTTATTATTTTTTCATTCATGAATAATAATTAATCTGTTGAGTAATTACCATAGTCAAACTTCTGTCGTGTTGTCTTTTCCTGCTGCAACGATCTGATCCTAACGTAATAGCTGTTTTTGCTATTTTCTTTGATATAATTATTTGGTGTATTGCTACACTTCCTCTTTCGATCATGCTAGTGTAGTGCAGGTGGCATGTAGGATCCTGTCTTCAAGAATATCTATAGATATGTTTTAAGATTATGTGACTGGCACATTTGTATGTCATGGTTTTATGAAAATCAAAATTCTTGATTAGCAATCGCGAGAAACACTTTCCTTATTGTAAGAATTACCTGTTGATATTTACTGAATTATTGATATATACGCAGTTTTTGAAAACGAAAAGAAATTCTTGTTACCTTCTTAATCTACATTATTAATAGAAATCCTATTAGTAAACAACCGGCTGCTTTTCGATATTAAACACGTATATACGTAATATGTATGTGTGCAGACCTTGATTTTCAGTTTCTAAATTATTAAAGTGGCTTGTTTTGAAAACGCAAACACGTAAACATGCTGGTTAGATCTATCTACTGCAGAATATTTTAGAAAGTTGTCGATAAATTTATAAAAAACACTAAGTATTCAAGAACCCGCTTTGTATCAGAATCTGGAAATTAATAATTTATCGTATAAAACTTGTAAATAATATCAGATTAGCGAGAATAAAGTCATATCTACAACAAATATGTACCTACCTATCTCTAATAGCGCTTTTTTTAAATATGAATACTAAGAACCTAACTATATAATGCATTAATACTGTTTTATTTATTTTGCGCTGCCACGCCACTTCTTTCTCCTATGAGGGAGCACACGAAATTTTGGAAGGATTGTAAGTGCAAATAATTTACCTCAGTGATGAATAACACCAATAACTGCACTTAGTAATATTTATTTACATACATACAGTTACTACATATATTGAAGACCCTGAACTTGATGATTACACTGATGCTACTAATTGTTGTATGTTGTTGTCTTAATTGTTCTTTGTTGCTGTCTCTCTGTTCTTTTTTGATGTTGTCTCTATTTTGATTGTGTCAGCCTATTTATAACATAATTTCCACCCTGATAGAGGAAGGGGTGAAAGTGCTAACCAACTGGTTTCTAATATTATTTAAGTATTTGAAGATAAAGTATCTTAAAGATATTTGTTACCTGCAAAGTTCGATACCCTAAAATTACACCTAAACCACTTACATATAATATTTGTAAAAACCAACAAAATTGAATATTTGAGTTTCCAACTTAATGTTTCAAGGAAACGGCAGGTAAATGTACCCTGGTCTGAATAAATACTACAAAATTCATGATAAGTGTTACAATTTACAATAGAAATGCTGCTACAAATGATTTCTAACACACTAATTAAAGTAAATAAATATAAATGCACCTGCTAATTTACCTAACTAAAACAATATCTGTGTAATTTAAACATACCGTGATTTGAAAAGTACACTTGATCAGGGCCCTAGCGAAATATTTTGTTTGGGGGGGGGGGGGCAATAGATTAACAAACTCCTGTACACTGTTTTACACACACACGTGCAAAAATATGCATTTATAAATAAAACATAATTAACAAACGTTAATATTAAATCAACTTAATTTCATTCAGTACAGATTACCTCAGATTGGTGGCGAAAACTTGTTTGGTGTTGCTCTCCGAGAATCGAACCCGAAATACATTCTCTTATTAGCTTACTCGTGTTTACGTTCCGTCCACAAATTCGCCATATTGTTTAGGTCAGTAGCAAATTCTCTTCGATTTTTATCATCATTAGGGCATCATGTCTCTTCTCTTTAATGATGGACTTAGTCCAATCTTTAACTATTTTAAGTAAACTGAATTTATTTTGCATTGGATTCTTAGTTATCAATTTTTGCCGGAATTATAAGTTTTCAGTGATGTCTTTGCAAAACCTGTCCTAGATTAATTTTAACTTTTCTAGCTAAAATTTCGGCACTTTCGATTAGGTTTAGAATTATATCTCCTTGTTCTCTTATTGAAATAAGGGACACTCGGGTTCAATAGAATTAATTAATAATGTATATTGCGTCTACAACGTTCAATTCTTCCTTTGCTTGGTATCCTGGTATTTTTGCGTACCAGAACAGATTTAAGAATTATCAAAATTACGAAAGAAGTATATTTTTAACATATTTCCTACTTAATAACAAAAGTTAAAAAAACCAACTGAGGAAAATATTAGGGGTTGAGCATCCCCCGGTATCCCCCCTTTGGCTTAGGGGGCTAGGGAGTTAGGAATATAATAGAAGGAATTCAGTGTTTTATTAAATTTATTTCCTATAATTTCTAATAGCCGCTGTAGGGACGAAATCCTCTGTTTCAAAGAAGACAATCCTCAAAATAGTACACCGAAAACAGCAGAGAACATTGGTTTCTCTCAGTCTTTCAATTTTTANCTTTGTTTGGCATGTTTAGAGGCTATTAATGTATTTAAGAGCGACAGACAAAAAATATGTTTTAAAAACAAAAAATAAAATACTTTACTTTTATGCTGAGTATTTCTTTTTTTTAACCTTTTAGTCGAGAAATACTTTATGTAAAGCCTAAATAGGTGGCAACCCTACTTATAAGCCACATGAGACCCGCACACTACATGGGACATGCCCCCTAGAATTCCTAGTCGGGCTAGACATAAATCCTGTTAAAATATGATGAGCCTCAATATTAATATTTACAGGTGGCATTTTATAATTTTCACTTAAATAACAGGAATTTTCCGTTTTTACAACAAATAGTTATCGATATACATATTCGATATTTATCGATAGTTACCAGTTGCTATTATTGTTATGGATATATAGATAATTATCGATAACTATCGATATATTAATAATTTTGCCCAACACTACCTTTGACTGACCAGAATTAGTGACTACTAATAAAAAACTAAGTTGCTGCAAACACACACACACAATTTTCATACTATTTAGTAATATTTTATGTGTTCATTGTTGCCAATTTTTTTACCACTTCTACCTTTGTATTTGTGTCACAAATTATGCACTTCTGCCAGAAACAACTATGACAAAAGTTTCCTTGTCATTATAGTTCTTTGCATTGTATTTACCTCACCGTAATTTATACCGCTAATATGTTCGTTAACAACTCTAATTACAGATAATTTCACGTTCACTGTCCTGGAAACACAAACGAAATGAAGAAAAAGAATTTACGACTTCGCTCGGTAATGATAAACGGTGAGCGATTGTTTTTATCATTAAACTAATACACATGCAGAAAACAAAAAGTAAAAGTTGAAACGCCGTTAATAATTGCGCTGCTTTTATAGAAATTAAATATTCACTGACACAAAGTAGTAGGAATCAGAAATCTAAAGAGATCATCCTACATTTTAGCCGCATGGCCAGAATTTATTTGCATCAGAAAGAATCCGAACATGATTTCAATTACGAAAATTGCCTTTCGATAAATAAAAGGTCACAATTTTTTCAGATACTGTGTTGTAAGTACTAGGGTCAATTGAAAAGTCCCCGGCCTGACACATAGATGGTGGCACCAGAACTAAATCCATATGATTTTCAGGTAGTCCTAACCTTCAAAAGACGCGTCTATAAATTTGACGGCTGTCGGATCATTAGTTTGTGAATTATAGCATTTTTAGTGAAGCAACTTTTGTTATTGTGAAAAAAATGGATAAAAAGGAATTTCGCGTGTTGATAAAATATTGCTTTTTGAAGGGAAAAAATACAGTTGAAGCAAAAACTT
>NW_020439155.1:76868-81464 GCF_000699045.2 Agrilus planipennis | reverse complement strand
ATTTTGTTTGGGGGGGGGGGGGCAATAGATTAACAAACTCCTGTACACTGTTTTACACACACACGTGCAAAAATATGCATTTATAAATAAAACATAATTAACAAACGTTAATATTAAATCAACTTAATTTCATTCAGTACAGATTACCTCAGATTGGTGGCGAAAACTTGTTTGGTGTTGCTCTCCGAGAATCGAACCCGAAATACATTCTCTTATTAGCTTACTCGTGTTTACGTTCCGTCCACAAATTCGCCATATTGTTTAGGTCAGTAGCAAATTCTCTTCGATTTTTATCATCATTAGGGCATCATGTCTCTTCTCTTTAATGATGGACTTAGTCCAATCTTTAACTATTTTAAGTAAACTGAATTTATTTTGCATTGGATTCTTAGTTATCAATTTTTGCCGGAATTATAAGTTTTCAGTGATGTCTTTGCAAAACCTGTCCTAGATTAATTTTAACTTTTCTAGCTAAAATTTCGGCACTTTCGATTAGGTTTAGAATTATATCTCCTTGTTCTCTTATTGAAATAAGGGACACTCGGGTTCAATAGAATTAATTAATAATGTATATTGCGTCTACAACGTTCAATTCTTCCTTTGCTTGGTATCCTGGTATTTTTGCGTACCAGAACAGATTTAAGAATTATCAAAATTACGAAAGAAGTATATTTTTAACATATTTCCTACTTAATAACAAAAGTTAAAAAAACCAACTGAGGAAAATATTAGGGGTTGAGCATCCCCCGGTATCCCCCCTTTGGCTTAGGGGGCTAGGGAGTTAGGAATATAATAGAAGGAATTCAGTGTTTTATTAAATTTATTTCCTATAATTTCTAATAGCCGCTGTAGGGACGAAATCCTCTGTTTCAAAGAAGACAATCCTCAAAATAGTACACCGAAAACAGCAGAGAACATTGGTTTCTCTCAGTCTTTCAATTTTTAATGGAACAATTGTTGCATCCTTGTAATTTGCAGCGAGTGGATTTGTGTTGGTGGTTTCGAAAGAATGGTGCTGTGTAGCCTAATTATTTCCGTAAGCTTTTGTTTACAGACAAATTTGCTTCATGTGAGATGTAATTTTGGATTTTTATAAATCACCACATCTTAAACGTAACTTTTACTTTTCCGCAGCGTTTAACAGCCATACAGATGATCTAAAAATACACTTTTAATAACCTTTCTCGAATTTCCAAATTAACCGATCTCCAGCACAGAAATCATTTATTTTTGTTAATAGTGACGCGAGCTTGGGCTTTTCTTTTTTTATACATCTAGTGCTTTTCTATCCTGAGTTATCTAACTCCATAATATATTGCAGTAATAATGACGTTTATTAACAATAATTCTTACAATTGAGTAAGTAACTGTTTCATTTATATATAATAATTTTTAGTTTTCGGCCTTCTCAATATTACTGTTTCTTTCTTCCTTTCCTATCTCTTTCTTTTTCCATGCTATTTCTGAAATTCTTACTAAAAGGCTTTCGCCGGTTATTTGTCGCTTCCAGGCCGATTCTTTCTCTTCTGATGTTGTAAATTCTTTATATTACCTGTCTTTTATCAACCATACCTAGAGTTGTCATCTGTCCGGGTTTCACCGAATTTGTCTCAGTTGAGAGGACGTCCGGGGAGCATTTAAGCATTTCGTAATACAATTCGACACTCGTGACTGGATTGATTGGTTTGTCTCAATGTAGGGAGCGACTACACAATCGACCGCTTTGTCAGTTTTCATTCAAGTTCTGATAGTTCACTTCATTTATTAAGATACGGTAAGAAAACAAGAAAAACAAATTATGTATAACAAAATATGAACCTGAAATTCCTCAAGGAAAAAAAAAACTCCTTATGGAGTCTTATTCTTCTTTAAAAAGATGTGTCTTGCATAAAGTTCTCAGAGAACTTACTATTGCAAGTGATATATCTGCACACGTGTTAAATTAATAAGACGTGGAGTTTCAATTTGCGTGGAAGGCATATAATCACTTAAACCCTTGTAGTAAAGTTGATTAAACGATATATATATAGACATATTTACAAACAAAAATATATGTACAGAAGTGAGTATCTCAAAAAACTTAATAACGAATGAGTAATTAATTTAAGTAAACCAATTTAAGTGCCCCTTTTGGTTACCTGTTCTTACTTTCTTATACCTAAGTTTAAAACTAGATAATGATAACAGAAGTGTGTCAAATTGCACTGTTGGTTATCAACCCTTTTAAATAATTATTAAGGCTTCCAAAACTCAAAAATTTTGCAGATTGAGGTTTTATTATCTGTGAAAATCGAAGGCATCACTAACAGCAACAAACGGTACTTTCTAATCGCAAAACTAATAGACATCCCATAATAAAATTGACATCCGTTATTTAGGATCGTAAATAGGGTTGCCACCTTTTCAGGCTTTACATAAAGTATTTCTCGACCAAAACGTTAAAAAAAAGTACTCAGCATAAAAATAAAGTATTTTATTTTTTGTTTTTAAAAACATATTTTTTGTTGCACCTAGCAACCACTAACAAATTGCTGTCGCTCTTAAATACATTAGTAGCCTCTGAACATGGCAAACAAAGATTTAAGTAAACTAAAAGTTCATTTTTACTAAGTTTTAATGAAGCTTTATTCCTGTCGTCCCGTCACTTTGCGTTCATAACAGAGAATACTCTTTCTTTAAATACGAAAGTGGCCGGAACGGACAACAAAAGTGACACTATTTTGAACAGATTTGGGAAATCAGGTTGTTCCGTAAATATGACTTGCCATTTTTCTGCAGTACATGTTTCTTTGAAAGTGATGCTGCTGTTACAAATTTTTTCCCTAATTTGATTTAAACGGTTCACTTCACTGTAAAGTGTATCATCATTAATTTTTGTTTCCATATTTATGGTTTCAGTAATTTTAAGAATCACTTCAAAGGACAGAGGGGTGATCAAGTTAAAATGACATATGAGAGCTAACCAATTGTCATCATTGTTTACTTAAGGCCTTAAATAAAGTATTTTTGCGTACTTTATGTGTCTTGTAAAATATAACGTACGCACAGTTGAAAGTACGGGTGGCAACCCTAATCGTAAATGATCCTTCCCGATTTATTTCTGTTCCGTTATCTCAATAAAGTAATTTATCTCATACCGGTGCAGCCACTTGCGACTAACCTTCCTAGAAGGGCCACCCATCTAATAAAATGTAACCGCCTTGCAAATTCGCAAAGTATTCTGAAAGAAATGAAAACACAAATCTCACAACCTAAATAAAATAGTTCTAAAAAAAACAGACGTCGAAATTTTCCCCTATATTGCATATGTTCGAACTGAAATAGCAAGTGCAAATAGTTCCGAAGTTATTCTCATGACAAGCCCTACCCTGGTTTCTCTAGGACAGAATACTTCATTCTACATGTGATTGACATTATCCGGATATTCCAACAAAACTACAACGCTCCTATTTATGAGACGCGTTGCCCAACGTTTTCCCGGTGCCACAAACAACTTAACAGGCTTGGTAAGTAACTCGTCTGAGCGTCTTGTTGTGGCCATCATTTTAAAAAATGGGATTACTAATACTTGTCTTAACATACAAAATCGTGGCAAGGTTCATGTGTTGCAACAACAATCAGACAATGGTGAAGATGTTGCTTGTATTATTCATTGAAATTATTATTAAAACAGACTTCGAAGAAGTTGATTTATCAACATTTAGACTAAAAAGTCATGCCAAAGGTAAAAGTTGTTATAATAAGGTTTCGTGTAAATGGCAGCACAATACGGGTCCAATCGAAAAAAGTTGTACAGAATGTCAAAATATAGAGCTGTACAAAAAATCGCATTGATATTCAAATGATTTTTTCGCGGCAAATGACCCAAAAAGTTTTCAATATATTCATTGTAGCCGAACCATACTTAAAATCAAAAAATTTTTCGAAAAAGAAGGTCTCACTAGGATGCTGGTATAACTGCGGAGCAACAGGGGATTAGGACGTAAAGATGGAATAAAGTCACATAATAAAAATAGTGTTGAACTAAGTTGTTAGGATAGGTATAGGTAGTACCTATACTACCGGTTAGCTTCTACTCATGCATTCAATAATTTTAAAAGTTTTGCTGCCACTGAGAAAGTACGGGAAACAACTTTTTTTTTATATACTTAACATAAATTTAATATCAATCAAATAACATTGGTTTTTAATATTGATAGCCTTAAAATTACAAACTATTGGAAACAAAACTTAAACTCACAGTTTTTTTATAGCCCTCAAAGTACAATAAAATGATTTTATTGAATACAAAAAATCTTTTTACAGTATTTTTAACAGATTGAATATTAATTTTCAAGCAAATGGAGAATTCAATATTCCATTTTACATGATATTTTTATTAAACCTATTTTTATTTTAAATAGGTACATTGGAGTAGTATGCATTTTTTCTATATTGATACGACCGCTAACTTGTTTCTTATGTGAAAATGCATCACTCATATTTTGCATATTCAACTCATTCTGTTCGCGTTTATTTTCGAGAACCCATTTTCTATATTTACCGTGCACACAAAGGCTGTAAAATTTAAATATTTCCGGTCATGACAGATCCCAG
>NW_020439155.1:70351-76752 GCF_000699045.2 Agrilus planipennis | reverse complement strand
TATGCCATTCGTCATCTATTGTTAAGACAAAAGTAGTATATTAAAAATATTAATAATCCTTAATAAATTCTTATATTATTTATGCTGTGTGATAAGTATGTTAAGAAGAATTTCAAGGAATTTAAATTATTTACTATTTCGATGAGTTATTACTACTCTCACAGTTATAAATTATTTCCAATATTCCATTTTAAAACATACATACATTTAAATTATTTCACAAAAAGCAACAAATTATTCATATATGTATTATAATCGCAGCACAGAACGTTTGCATAAATTCTATTTGCAAAGGTATATAATATAAACATAAATGTATTACATTTTCCCTTGGAAATTGTCAACGATATATGTAATAACTTACGTATGCATACGCTGTTGTAGAAATCTGTCAACCTGGAGTACTAATGAATGATTTACCTGAAACAAAAAACAATTACTTTATTATGTGTAAAAGAGTAACTTTTGTTAAAGAATAATTTTATTTGCCTTATTCAATATAAGTAGAATATATTAATATTCTGATATTATTACTATGAAGATATACGCTAGTGGTTGGGCAGGCATTGCCTTTATGAGTTAGTATCCGTTTGGTTAGGTCAGAATGTAGAACAGAATTGCATATTTATGCTTTGTGGTGTGATTGTCCTCTAGGGTCCTAACCTTGCCGCGATGGGAAACTCACTAGGGATACGAAATAATTGCGAAATTAAAGAATTCTCGGGTATCTAAAAGCAAAGAGCAGATGGGAAGTAGCCTAAGGACATGGGCGATGGTTTGGAGGTATCCTGGTCTGTCGTAGAGAACTGGATGAAACCCTGAGGAAGAGTAGTTAGCAGCTGGCATGCAAACGTACTATAGGTCTAGCATATACGTGAAAGCCCAGCATATATATGGGGGAAGAACCCGCGTTCACAGTCATAGCTAACTTGTCGAAAGAGAGGCAATTCCGGTTGGGACACTGACTACCTTTCAGTGTCAGTCATATGGGAACCTCGAAGTCAGAAGTTCTCTGGACGTCGAGAACTTGTCTACGCTCATGCACAGTGGTGTGTGGGGACAAAATTGATAACTTGACTCATTATGGGGGGTGGGCTACTAAGTGAAGCATGTCAAGCACAACAGCAATACGTGCATCAGGGGTGTAGCTCGACCCTTTAAGGGGGCTACACATTTTAGGCAAAGACAGAGTAGAAGCTAAAGGTACAGTTGCTTGGGTTGGCTAGTAGGCTGAAGGATACTCAGTTATAAACAATACAACAAAACGGATGTAGACTAATAAGGGGGCTCTGGAGGATGCGTATATTGGTTCCTCCGAGGTGAGAAGTGTCCAGGAGTTTAGCTTTGGCTACTCTCTCCCTTAATTAGTGTCACACTCAGGTTAGTAGATAGTACACATGCTGCGGTAGGAGTTGTGTTGACAGGGCACCCAAACTAGAACGTACAGAGTTTAGATAGGTCTGAACTACTCTCTCTTAGGCAACATAGGTGGCTTTGCGATTATAACATCAATTTGTGATGTTACCGCACGTAGTGAGTGTGCGGTATGCCCGTAAGGGATATATGATTAGATTATAAGTTTCCCTACCACATTTTTTCGTGGTTTTGCAACAGTGGGAACGTGTAGATGAGGGGCCCTTCATGCCGCCCAGTTGACATGTGATTATGGTTTTAAGATTACATCATTGGGACCTTACTATACTACCGCGGTAGTTGANAACCAATCTATTAAATTTTATTAGACTTTATAGTGTATGAAAATTGGAAAATTACAGAACTTTGCAACCCCTTACTTTTTATGGGGTGTGACCGCCGCGAATTTTTTATGGTGGCTTACTCAGGAAGACCTCCTCTTTCAATCCCTCCTGCCCCCACCCCTTTCAGGGGTGGGGGATAATCTAGACCTTTACTTTAAATGACGAAATCAGTTGAAAAATGCGTGCCGTATTTATATTAAAGGTTCTGCCTTATGATAAGCCTTTGATGTGTATTGAATTGATTGTAATCAAGTTTGACGAAACCGGAAAAATTAAACAGAACTTTTCCATATCAAAAACTTGTCAATGAACGCACCACCGACGTCGAGAAACAGTTTTTCTGCTGTGATAAATGTATCCACTCACTTTTTTTATTTACCTGTCAAAATTCATGGCAATTTATCGGTGTGGCAAAAAAAGACCGAAGTAAATATTTGATCAATCCGATAACCGTTCGAGATGGTCCGTAGGGGGACATTTGTTACCATTTACAACACTCACCTTTATAGAGAGACCTACAAAGAGTTTTTTCATGACCGATAACCAACTCAACTCATATCAGTTCACTATTATAGCTTTCATCTCGCGATGCTAATAACCTCGATAGCAAGATAAGAAATACAAATCTTACGAAAACTGTCCGGAGAATTGTATGTATGTAGGTAAGTCAGATGTTTGCTTAGATGTCGAACACGACTATTTTTTTAAGACTTCCTTGGAAAGTTAACCTTGAACTAGCGCAGAAAATTACATCAACAACTGTAACTGTCATCCGTTATGTAATATGTGCACATGTGTAGTAGTGGATCCATCTTTTTAACGTAAACACACACGTAATATATGTAAGATAGAGACAACAGGAGTAAGGAGGGGTAGAGGTAGACCTAGATTAGATTACTGTTCGCAAATAGTGAAGGATGTGGGTTGATCTAGATTTATGGAAATGAGAAGTTTGGCTCAGGATAGGAAAGAGTGGAGGTACGTGTCCAACCAGTCTTAGGACTGACGACCTTATGATGATGATGATATTGTATGCACTGGAAATGGGAAACTAGTCTTACAATAAAGATCGAAAGGGGGTGTATTCCCTTGGTGAGTTTCTGTTCTCCTTTTTTGCAACAGTAATTTTGATAACAGGTGTTAGTACAGATTCCTAATATAATATTATTTGATATACTGATTGATTATTCCACTACTTGCGAAAGGGCTATCTTAGCAAAACTATGTGGGGGTAACAAGCTGAACAGCCATTATTGATCTTGCGGCCGATAGCCTGTCGATTGAGTTGTTGGGCGGTTTTTAGCGTAGCCGCAATTTGAATGCTTTCACCGAGCGTTTTGGAATTGACAGATTTGTCCCATCATTACTTGTTTTGTTCCATATCACGGACTTTTCAACTGCACAAATAAAAGTTTCAATATCAAAATTTATATAATTGCACACCCTGCACGTTCAGATGCTAAAATGGAATTGCGTTCTACGACCCATCTGATAGCGACGTTAAAATCGCCGTTCGTGTGTCAATTCATTCGCTTGCCAATAACAAACAAATTGCTTAATTTGCCGACTAGTACCGGCGACCGTATTTTCCCCGTAGAAATTTAATTTTGTCGGGCAATCGGTTGATATTTGAGCGTAATAAGTACAATAATTTTCTCTGGTATTTAACCGTCCGTATACAAACAGCTTTATTAGGCAAATTAAATTTGATTTGAACGTACGTAGAATCTCTTTCAGCTTTTCTGCCGGATGGCGAAATATCCGGCCGGTGGATGGATCGTTCGTGTGTAAGGAGCCTAAGAGTTGTATTTTGCTTCGTTTTATAGACATACACATTTACAGGTATATACACACACCAAAACACACTTCTGTGGTACAGTAATAATAAAATAATAGTAAAAATATAAAAATAGAATACACACACTATATATTGTTATGGGCTTTCTTCAAATTCATTTTTAAATGAAACTAGTCATAATCATTCTAAAAACAAAAGTTGAGAGGACACACAAAAAATGAGGAACATTTGAAAACTGCTACAAAATGGAGCTCGACACTATTCAGAGGTATTTTTTATTGTATTTTTTAATGTAAACCGTTTGCAGTAGATCAGCGGTACCCATTTCATCTTTTCTACAGAACCCTTTCTGACTCACCCGTTTTTGGTGGAACCCCATTTCGATAAAGAAGTAAACTGATAAGAGTTTTATGTCCAACAAACAATAAGACCGCTGACATCTTATTGTGTACATACCGAACACAAAAACCTTTAAAATGCACCTTTTTACTAATAATACCATTAAAATTACGTGTAATGCCCTTCAATTAGTAAGTCGATACAAGTCGAAACAAGAACCATAGTAACTTTCTCAATGATTGCAAAGTATTCATCATTAAATGATGAGTTCAATCCAAAGATCATTCAAATTGTAATCATTCAATTCGAATTTTTGTTTTAGACAGGATGAATTTTAAACATCGATCATATTCCTAGAGGCCAAATTTGTTGTTTATCGTTAGGGAAGATATTTTGTCTCTCACTGTAAACTTAGTTGTGGTTATTTACTTTAAGAACTTGCCGATTCTCATTATTCATTTCTCGTCATGCAATATAGTTTGATATGACTTACGGAGGTAAAAATTGGTTGCCCAATTTTTGCTCCGTCTTCCGTGCGTAGAAGGGGTGATTTATGCTGACTTGCCATATCTTTATATGCTTTTTTAAAACGCCTCGACTGCAATGCTTCAGTTACTAATGATATCCAATCACCATATAATAACAATAATAAACAAAATAATCCAGAAAATATACCGAGCGGCATGGCCTAGAGGTTTAGACCANAGAGGTCTAGACCATTGCTTAGCATTCGGGAGGACGCCGGTTCGATTTCGGGTCCGTCTGCCTTGATCCAGGTTTTTCTGTGGTTTCCTTGGATCACTTAGGCAAATGCTGGGGCAGTAATATTTCACAGATAATCTTTCATTATTTTCTGTCTTCATTTCGTCCGTCTTATCTTTCTCACCCGAACCACCACCCATCCATTCCCACAATTCCTGAAAGCAGGCTGAAGAGGGCCTTCCGTCCTACCTTCCGACGTAGTCCGGAGGGACTGCCCGCCCACCAGCATTACTGGCTGGTGGGAATGAAACACCCAAAAGTTAAAGTTTTCTTTTCCAGAAAATAGGAATGAACTAACGAACCAATTTATTGTATCAACGTAAGACCGAAAGTCCGACTGTCCTATTCTCCCATCTGGCATCTAGGTATCTTTCTTTCACAAAAAATATCGGTACCCGGTATCATAAAATGAATCGTTAGGGTTTGGCCTTTTATTACTGGTTTGATCATGCAAAATATGCTATTGTTACGAATAAATTCAGAATGGTTGCTTTTCTTAAAATTTTGTATGTATATTTTTATTAGGACAGAAAACGCCATATCTCGCGGAACTCCTGTGACCCTTCCACGGAACACCATTAGGGAACCGCTGCACTAGACAGTTAAATTTTTACCTAAATACAAATAAGTAATTATTTTTATTGACAAACAGATATAAATTTCATATCTGACGCACTTAAGTAACTGATAACCTGTTTCAATAGAACAATGTTTGCAGTTGGTGATAGTGAATAAAACAAGGCAAAACATTTCATTCGTGCATGTAGAACCTCTCGTACAACCTAATGACGGCACATCAAAACAAAAGAATGTACAGAAGTGCGCAACGACAATGAAAAATTGCGCACGCAAGATCTCTGTTAATGATGTCCAAAATATTTTACGAAACAAATAGGTGTTCTACGTAAAAATTTTATACCTATACTAGCCATAACTCGACCAAATATAAACGGTACTTTTGTCATAAATCGACGCCATACTGTTGATGTTCCGAAATATATTGGCCAGTGTGTTGACGTCAAAATGACGCCATATTGAGAATAGTGTTTGCGATTGTTTAAAACAATTTTGCTCCAAAAGTTAGTAGTTCTTACAAAAAAAGAAACCCTCAAAATCTGATGCACACACGCCCGTTTAATATACTAGTACGTCACACTTGTCTCACCAGTACAATATGGTGGCACGTCAATACAATATGGCGTCGATTCATGACGGCATCAGCACTGACTAGTATGCTGGGTTATATTTCGGAACACAGCCATAGATTATAGCACAGCCGTCTCTAATACAAGCCATGCTGAGAAATTTGGCAACAGCGAATTGCTTCGATGTGAGAGTCCTATTCTGCGAGTCTTAGTTGTTATTACTACACGTAGTTACACATGATTTTTAGACACCCATTACGATAAAAATTAATTGAATGATTAAATAACTAACTAAATAACATCACTGATAGTATGTGACATTATTTAAAATACACTTCAACATGTAGGTATTAAGAATAAAATAGAAAAGACAAAAGATTAGGTGTAAACATTGTTAGGTACCTACATGAATTTCATCTCGATAATTGTAATTTTATTAAAGCAAATTTCCACACCACAATTGAAGTATTGCCAAGGCGCGTTAGCTTTTTTTGGGGTTCACCAATAGCCCTGCCATCCCATTAGAAAAAACTAATTACAATTTCTAATTTACGGATTTTTGCTGTCTTACAGTTAGCTGAATTTGAATTGGAGTGGCGG
>NW_020439155.1:50199-69172 GCF_000699045.2 Agrilus planipennis | reverse complement strand
CAAAACTCACTAAATATGTTTTTTTTAATGGTTTTTTTGGCTCTTTACTAACTATCGATATTATAAATGTTGGATAATTAGTAATAATAACCAATCTATTAAATTTTATTAGACTTTATAGTGTATGAAAATTGGAAAATTACAGAACTTTGCAACCCCTTACTTTTTATGGGGTGTGACCGCCGCGAATTTTTTATGGTGGCTTACTCAGGAAGACCTCCTCTTTCAATCCCTCCTGCCCCCACCCCTTTCAGGGGTGGGGGATAATCTAGACCTTTACTTTAAATGACGAAATCAGTTGAAAAATGCGTGCCGTATTTATATTAAAGGTTCTGCCTTATGATAAGCCTTTGATGTGTATTGAATTGATTGTAATCAAGTTTGACGAAACCGGAAAAATTAAACAGAACTTTTCCATATCAAAAACTTGTCAATGAACGCACCACCGACGTCGAGAAACAGTTTTTCTGCTGTGATAAATGTATCCACTCACTTTTTTTATTTACCTGTCAAAATTCATGGCAATTTATCGGTGTGGCAAAAAAAGACCGAAGTAAATATTTGATCAATCCGATAACCGTTCGAGATGGTCCGTAGGGGGACATTTGTTACCATTTACAACACTCACCTTTATAGAGAGACCTACAAAGAGTTTTTTCATGACCGATAACCAACTCAACTCATATCAGTTCACTATTATAGCTTTCATCTCGCGATGCTAATAACCTCGATAGCAAGATAAGAAATACAAATCTTACGAAAACATATAATTTATTATTTCGTGCAAAATTTCATGAAAATAAATTTAACTTTTTCTACTGATCTTTATAAATACACTGCTTATTATTAATATTTTCATTTCAATAGAAACAATTACTGAGAAAATGGTGATAATTAGAAAAGTATACGTCATGATTAATTACTGCACGCCGTTAGCAAGAATAAGGTCCGTCTTAGGTCATTGATAGTAATAATTACTCCGAATTTGGCACTTTTTTAGGATTCGGCCGGATATTTGTTAATGGTGCCGAGTATCAAACAGAGCCAGGTAATTCTACCAGAAAAAAAAATGAAAAACAAACACCAATAATAACAATTTAATATGTAGATACTATAATAAAAAAACGTACCTAANCCACGCGATACTTCATACTATTAATTTGTATACCCACCAGAAAGGAACTTGTTTACTTAAAGGTACCTCCGTAGGTAGATAAGTATAGGGTACAAGAAAATGTCCTTTTGAAACTAATAATAGAACAAAAAGCACCGACTTGGAAAACAATCCACCACACACAGACATAATTAGCAGCTTCCGAGTACAATAAAAAGTGTGTAATACAAGTTGTAATGATAGCCAACCGTTCAAACACTAATTTTCGGGTAGCACGGTTTGCTCGTTTGACAAAACAAATGCATGGCACAATACGGCTACAATAAAAAAGCGTTTAATAATAATTTTGAGAACGATTGTTACCTACGTATTTTTAGTTGCGTGACAATTTTCGTTTGCATTTGTCTTTGTAGGTTTAAATTGCCGTGAAAATTACCCAGCTTGTAATAAACCTGACAGGAGAGAGAGAGAAAGAGAGCTAGAGAAATTGACGGTTCGTTGAGCGTGCCCAAAATTTGGAGCATCTGTCAGTAATTGGGCGTTTATAATTGACAAAGAATCGGTTACATCAAAAAGGAAGTATGGTTTTACAAATCAAAGGAAATAAATAGAGAGAAATTTTGTTAATTTTCAGCCATAACTGACGATAAACCTCTACTATGTACTGCCACACGTCCTCCCTGTACGCTAGGTAGCGACATCTATATCAAAATTGAGATTGTAGAAGCGTTTGTTTACTTTCACGCTAATGTAGACAGTAGATTTTAAATTATTGTTTAATGTAATTTATGTAAAATAAATAAAAGTAAAACACAAATACTGCTAAGCAAGTGAAGAATAAGTAGGGAAAGAGTGAATAGGAGACGAAAAATTTGGAGAAGTGGCTGATTTAAGTATCTAGGAAGTCAGATAGGTCAGGACGGAAGGAGTAGTAGGCTTATAAAGCAGAGGATAGCGCAAGGTCGAGTCGCCTTCAATGAAAAGAAGCATTTCTATGTACGCGAACGATTAATTTAGAATTTTCAAAAAGACTGTTAAAGGTGTATCTATGCTTGAAGCGCGGCACTGTACGGGTGCGAAACATGGACGGTAGGCGCTGCGGAAAAGAAAAGGTTAGAAGCGTTCGAAATGTGGTGTTACAGGCGAATGATGAGGATACCGTTGACAGAGAAGGTTAGAAATGAATAGGTATTAGAAAGAATAGGAGAACAGAGAACTGTATGGAAGTCAATAAAAAATAGGCGAGATAGGTTGGTAGGACACCTTCTCAGGCATGAAGGTCTAGTCAGAGACATATTAGAGGCAGAAGCAGGAGTTAAGAAAAGTAGAGATAGATCTTGATTAGATTACTGTTCGCAAATAGTTAAGGATGTGGGATGTTCTAGTTTTAGGGAAATGCGAAGATTAGCTGAGGATAGGAAGGAGTGGAGGTGCGTGTCCAACCGGACTGACGACCTTATGATAATGAATAAAAATTGATAATAACGATTGTATTCGAATACGTAGTTTGTCCTAATTTGTATTATTCATTTATTGTTGATTACTCTACTAAATTATTTCTTATTTTATATGCTTTTTCTGGGGAACAAGAATACGTCACTATAGTCGAAGTGCTACAATTTCTCTCGCTTGTTGCTATATCAGATTTCGATTAACGATAACTTATTAGTATGGTTTTGTCACCCTTATAGACTTTGTGTTTATAAACATTATAGTCACATTTCATTGGTTTCAACTCAAATGTTTAAACGATTTCTTGTACAATTTTAGACGTTGGCAAGGGTGGTATTTAAATGAAAAACTCTCCAGAACATACACGTGAACCACTAACCGTTTATCCAGTACCCGGCAAAATCACTATCACTACTTTTCGTCTCAAAATTTCCACAGTTTATACAAAACGTTAATTGAATTTAGTTTTCTAAACGAAGATCTTATCGGTGCTTGATTGTTTTGACCCTTATAAGGTATAAATTACTAAATTCTAATCTGGATTAAATGGGGATAAACCCAATAAGTTGTAACGTAACCATTTATACCTTTGGTAGTTATACTAATTGCATTAACTTTCTACTATGTTTGAGTAATATAATGTTTATAGGTATGTTTCGTACAATGTCAAGAAAAATCATCAATAAATTTACTGATCGTGTATTTTTTTTATAATGAATTTTGCAATTAGGTTTTAATAGGGTTTTACCCTGATTTATTATCGAGGTTTTCTTTTTGATTTCCTTTTTAGGTTTTAATGTTTATTTCCTTGAAAGGTCCTTCATACAGGAAAACGTAAAAGTCCAATCATATTCACATAAAGCGGACATTGCTAGGACTTTAGTAGGATAAAGATTGTATTAGGTCCATGATCACAATTTCTAGTCGGGTTGATTTGTTGATCAATAAAATAATTCGAAGTGGTCTGTATTCCGTCGAAATTGCCAGACGCGGATCGCGATTTCGATCTTTTTGGATCTCATCAGCGCGCGCAGGCAGCTCCGACAGAACACAGGCCAACTTTTACCTGCTGTCTTAACAGCGCGTTTTAGAAAATACCACAAATGGCGCGGTAAACGCCGTCTGTAGTACGATGCTACATTATAGGATTACGTATTCTCCAACAATGAGATCCAAAAAAATCAAAATCGCGAACCGCGTCTGGCAGTTTCGACAGAATACAGACCACTTCGAATTATTTTATTCGATTATGGTAACGTGCCTATCACGTTGAGGTTAGTTACGCCGGGATTCGTTTCAGCAAGTAGATATCCATATATTTAAATGNACAAAAGATTGCTTTCAAGAAGTCTACTTCGTATGCTGCGCAATGAACCACCGCGTATCAATCGGATGCGCATTGCCTTACTGCGCAGCGTACGAACAAGCAAAACTTGGGAATGCTTTTCAGGCTCGCGCCGTATATTAAGCAAGTCATGTGGTTATCACTCATATCTCTTAGTCTTGTTGGTAGATATTTTCATCAGCTATCGTGGAGAGAAATCACTAAAAAATACGTACTACTGCAATGCTGAATGTAAACATGGGCCTGTTTACGTCTACGATCTACGTGCATCTACATCGATTTAAAATTTAAAAGTAAAATAAAACCAGAGTTAAGGCATGGATAAAATGAATAAATCCACAGTTTAGATGCGTTTTTTACTATTCAATAAATGATTATGGAATATTCGATGTTTCTCTTATGTGATGTATCTAAAATGGCTGACAATTATTTAAATATTTGTAATTGGTTTTAAGATAATAGAATCGCAAAACTCACTAAATATGTTTTTTTTAATTGTTTTTTTGGCTCTTTACTAACTATCGATATTATAAATGTTGGATAATTAGTAATAATAACCAATCTATTAAATTTTATTAGACTTTATAGTGTATGAAAATTGGAAAATTACAGAACTTTGCAACCCCTTACTTTTTATGGGGTGTGACCGCCGCGAATTTTTTATGGTGGCTTACTCAGGAAGACCTCCTCTTTCAATCCCTCCTGCCCCCACCCCTTTCAGGGGTGGGGGATAATCTAGACCTTTACTTTAAATGACGAAATCAGTTGAAAAATGCGTGCCGTATTTATATTAAAGGTTCTGCCTTATGATAAGCCTTTGATGTGTATTGAATTGATTGTAATCAAGTTTGACGAAACCGGAAAAATTAAACAGAACTTTTCCATATCAAAAACTTGTCAATGAACGCACCACCGACGTCGAGAAACAGTTTTTCTGCTGTGATAAATGTATCCACTCACTTTTTTTATTTACCTGTCAAAATTCATGGCAATTTATCGGTGTGGCAAAAAAAGACCGAAGTAAATATTTGATCAATCCGATAACCGTTCGAGATGGTCCGTAGGGGGACATTTGTTACCATTTACAACACTCACCTTTATAGAGAGACCTACAAAGAGTTTTTTCATGACCGATAACCAACTCAACTCATATCAGTTCACTATTATAGCTTTCATCTCGCGATGCTAATAACCTCGATAGCAAGATAAGAAATACAAATCTTACGAAAACTGTCCGGAGAATTGTATGTATGTAGGTAAGTCAGATGTTTGCTTAGATGTCGAACACGACTATTTTTTTAAGACTTCCTTGGAAAGTTAACCTTGAACTAGCGCAGAAAATTACATCAACAACTGTAACTGTCATCCGTTATGTAATATGTGCACATGTGTAGTAGTGGATCCATCTTTTTAACGTAAACACACACGTAATATATGTAAGATAGAGACAAGCGAGCACACGAATGACAGGATATTTAAACGGCTATTGTAAACTGCAGCCAAGATGTTACTACATTTTTGAATCAATTTGAATTGTAATAGAATTAGGTCGTATAAGATTGATATAAAAAATTTTTAACAAAAAAATTAAACCGCCGAAAAAACTGAAAAGAAAAAAACAATAAACCTTTATTTTATTAACCTTAATAACTAAGTTGCATTGTCAATTTTATTTGTTTATTGCTTTAAATTTAACGTAATTCAGAGACCTTTGTTTATTGATTGTTTAGCGCCGACTTAAAATTATTTCGCTAGATTTACATTAGCCGAAGAAGTTAGTTATTAAGGTTAATTAAACAAAGGTTTATTATTTTTCGCTTTTCAGTTTTTTCGGCGATATATTTTTCTTGTTAAAAAGTTGTTATTTTATAATTTTTTGTGGCTATAACCTACTCATTACTACTACTACTGCTACAGTTATTTTTCTACCCCTTACCCCTAGGATTAGATTTTTTTGCCAAGTTTGTGTGGTATCAACTTCGGGGTATTCCCTTTCAAATAAAAAAAGAATTATTAAAATCGGACTATTATGTCAAAAGTTATACGTGGTCATACATTACAATCAGTGAGTGAATAACAATCAACAATCATCCCCAGTTTTCCTACCGTTAGGGTTGGAATTTTTTTTCGAAATTTACATGAGACCAACTTCGGGGTATACCCTTTCCAATAAAAAAAGAATTATCAAAATCGGACTACTTTGTAAAAAGTTATGCGTGGTCATACATAAAAAAAGCAAAAAAAAATATACGCGTCGACTTGAGAATCTCCTCCTTTTTTTCGTAGGTTAAAAATGACACAAAATACAGAAAATGAAAATAAATTATTTTGGGTTAACAATATCTCAATAATTAATGTAATACCGCTATTTTTTTCGAATTTTAGTCGTATCTCTCTTGTGGGTTTTATTTGTACCGATGTGTTATGGGCTTTGCAGTTCACTTTTTCAGGGCAAATCCTAATATGACTATTCGAAGAACTCTACAAAAGATTGCTTTCAAGAAGTCTACTTCGTATGCTGCGCAATGAACCACCGCGTATCAATCGGATGCGCATTGCCTTACTGCGCAGCGTACGAACAAGCAAAACTTGGGAATGCTTTTCAGGCTCGCGCCGTATATTAAGCAAGTCATGTGGTTATCACTCATATCTCTTAGTCTTGTTGGTAGATATTTTCATCAGCTATCGTGGAGAGAAATCACTAAAAAATACGTACTACTGCAATGCTGAATGTAAACATGGGCCTGTTTACGTCTACGATCTACGTGCATCTACATCGATTTAAAATTTAAAAGTAAAATAAAACCAGAGTTAAGGCATGGATAAAATGAATAAATCCACAGTTTAGATGCGTTTTTTACTATTCAATAAATGATTATGGAATATTCGATGTTTCTCTTATGTGATGTATCTAAAATGGCTGACAATATGTAAACCATATGTTTTTTTTTTGACCTCCAAAGAAAGCTTCAAAAACATCGGGATCCCACCTATAATTACTTGCCGACCTCTGCCCTAAACCAACAACAGTCCACGAAACAAGAACTTCATTGCGCTTCATTTCTACATTTTAGGAATCGTGAAAAAGGGTAGTTGGGAGGAGCTGTTGGTTAAGCAAGGAAAAATGAGACGAACAAGATAAAGACAGTAGAATAGTGAAAGACCATTTGTGGAATATTCCTGTGCCAATATTACTTTATGCAATCTAAGAAAATCACACAAAAAATTGGGTCAAGGCAGGCGGATCTGGAATTCCTAATGCCCTACGATCGAATTGTATTCGTGAGTCCAACACTGACAGTGAACTTCGTTCACTAAATGAAATAACCAAATGAATTATAATTCCTGTCATTTTTTGTTGTGATTTCAAACGATCTACTAGAATTTTCATATACCTGTTGGTATACAGGGGAGAGGTGCTTGAAATGGTAACTTCCGTGTTATGGATTTATCGAAAAATTAAAGTTTTTTCCTTTGCAAATCTCTTAGATGGCTCAAATATGGAGAAAGGTGTTTTAAAAATGTGGTAATAAATACAGCATTTGCAGACTCAATTATGACGGGATAGCTAGGAAAATAACCTCAGGGGAAGGGGGAAACATTAAACACCTATCCTACCTAACTTAACACAACTTAAGATAGTCTAGGTTAGATAAGGTAAGATAATTTATGGTAGGTAAAAATTTCTCAGTCCTGGTGGGCATTTCTTAGTCCTTCTTAAAGGTGAGGCTAAAGTGGCAGTTTTGCGATCAGTTACGTCAAACTTGATGTAATTACATACCTATAAAGTTTATAGGTATGTAATTTATAGTATACACCATTTATCTTAACACCTTCCTGTCGATTTTTCATGTATTTTTTTCATAATTGAGCCATTTTAAATAATTGCCATAAGAGTTAGGTTTTTAGAAAAGCCGAAAAGTTTTACCCATAAAATATATTTGTATAAATAAAGTACCTACATGTTAAATTGTATAATGACTTTCTAATATAGAAAAGATTTCGCAATTGAAAAGACATTTGAATGAAAGGTGAGGTATTCTTTGGAGGCAGAATTTAATATAGATGTGTGCATACTATATATAATACATATTTGGAAAGCAATAGCATTTTTAAGTTATTACGGTAAAAAAATTCCCAATTGCCTCCGAAATTGATTTTTAAAAAGGCAGAATAAAAATTCTTGCACAAAAGAAATTTTATCGATGTGAAAAGAAATGCTCGACTTTCGTACTGATATCAGAAGAAATTTCTATTGTTTTGCAAATATGTATTATATTGTTGTATACCATATTACAAATTCCCTCAAAGCACAATCAAAACCATAAAACACATAACCCAATTGTTTACATAAGTTATTTTATCTATCAAACAACTTCATTCAAATGTTCTTTTCTTTCCAATTACTTGCAAAGCCCTCTATTTCCACATAAGAAAATTATAAGCAACTCAAGATCTACTTTATTTTACGATTCCTTCCATTATTATTTACCTAAACATATGGCAATTATACATTTTGGAAATAAGAAAAAGGAAAGAATTTCAAATATCTGAAAATATACAGGGTAGAGATGTACTGGATAATCAGGTACCCGGCAACAGAAAGTGTAACATTCAACACATTGAAATACGAAATAATTTAGTACAGTAATCAATAAATAATAGTAACTAAGACAAACGACCTATCCCAATACAATCTTAATTACCAATTTTTAATAGGTTCGATTTTTTGTTATAGTACATCATATTAAATTATTATTATTACCGGGTACCCGGCAGGTCCGGCTCGTATTTTACGATCCGGTCGGATACCGGATCCAAACCGGGTACATGACCCATACCTAATACAGAGTGCTCCATTAAAAAATAAAATATATTTCGAGCACATCTGAAGTCACCACAAAAGAAATTACAAAAAAAATATTGTTTCTTATAGAAAAAAGGGGGCGGGGATGGCAGCATCAAATTAGAAAACACCTTGTACCTTCTGAACTGAATTTGTTAAAAATAGTTGTTGTAATTTTTATTGCTCTTTACTTAGCAAATCTTTCAAGAAAAAAGAGAAAAATTAAGACCAGACTTAGAATAATATCTACTGTAGTAATTGTCTTTTGCTATGTTGTAAGCCTTGTTAGCTGCAGTTTACATAGGACCAAATTAATGTCGTCCAGCAAATTAGCATTTCTTCCATGTTATTCATTCCACAGATTATTATATTTTTTTTACAGACTTAAACAAGACGAATAGGTCATAAACAAAAAACTTCTAGTTTATTAGATCATACTGTGGGAACCTAGAAACACAAAAATAAAGGTGGAGATGGAATGTAAATTAATTGCTCCGAAAATAGAAAACTGTTTTTTGGCTTTACTGAGGTACATTAAATAACTTTCGTTTCTTAATTTATATAAGTAAAAAAAATAAATAAAACTGCTACGTGAGCTCCTGACATTTTACCATTTCAAGTTAAGTTTTCTAAGAATTCTAAGTTTATAAATTGCAACTTTTCTCTTTTATTTAGTGAACGACGAGCTGTTCGGCCCAGCTTCACATGCGAATATCATGTAACAACACTACTACCAACAACTATCATTCAGAACGTATAATATAATCTAATTTGTCTAACATTCAAACAGTAGGACGATCTCGTCTACTTTTAAGAAACTCGACTGTCGAATGCTCAGTACGGGACCGAGCGGCATGGCCTAGAGGTCTAGACCATTGCTTAGCATTCGGAAGGACGCCGGTTCGATTCCGGGTACGTCTGCCTTGGTCTGGTTTTTCTGTGGTTTCCTTCGATCAGTTAGGCAAATGCTGAGGCAGTAATATTCCACAGATAATCTTTCACTCTTATCTGTCTTTATTTCGTCCGTCTCATCTTTCTCACCCGAACCACCACCCACCCATTCCAATGATTCCTGAAAGCAGGCTGAAGAGGGCCTTCCGCTTTACCTTCCGGCATAGTGCGGAGGGACTGCCCGCCCACCAGCATTACTGGCTGGTGGGAATGAAACACCCAAAAATTTTTTTTTTGCGGTATGGGTAGGGCTGCCATTACCTAAATTACCGACGCCGTATAAACACGGCAAAAATCCCGGACATTTTGGCGAAATATGTTTTTTTCCCCGGACACCTCTGAAAAAATATTTTTTTGCAACAAAAATAAAAACGTTATAATTTTTTAATTTTTATTCATTTATACAGCTTGTTATTAAAATCGCTCTTTTTTTTACATTAATCAAATTATTTTATGATACTACTAATAAATAACCAACTAACTATAATAGTTTATAATTAATTAATTAATTAATAATAAACTACGCCAATGATATTTTCAGTCATCTAGGTAGGTAGCCAAATCCCTATAATATTTGTTGATTGTAAATTAAAAGTGCCCTCTTGAATGCGGGTTATTANTATATGATACTACTAATAACTAACTAACTATAAAATTTTAAAATAAACTACGCCAATGATATTTTCAGTCATCTAGGTAGGTAGCCAAATCCCTATAATATTTGTTGATTGTAAATTAAAAGTGCCCTCTTGAATGCGGATTATTATGAATGAATTTTTAACTAAGATTTCAATTTATCGCTTATCTATAAAAAAATTGGATTTCCTCTGACAAAAAAAGTGTCCGGGTTACCCTTTTAAAAACCTAAGCCGGACGGCCCCCGGACGTCCTTCAAACTGGGACAAATCCGAGGAATCCCGGGCGGATGGCAGCCCTAAGTACGGGTATCTTCTATTCTTTGTACCGATACTGAAAACAATCCTATAATACGCTGCTATAGTTGGGACTTTTAAAATTAGCATAGTCTGCAATAAAAGTGTCACATTTACTGTCTTCTGTCAACTTACTAACTGGGCTAGAGCGATTTCTGACAGAACACCTAGTTTTATTCACGACAGACGTAGGGAATATCGTAAACTTAGAAAAAAGATGCCATGTAGGAATTGCAGCGAACACTAACAAAGAAAAACGAATAACATTACACCAATTAATGTGTAATAGAAAGAGATGTAGACAAGCAGAACTTGAGCATGTTCCCAGAATCGGACTTTAAAAATCACTCTCAGGAAAGCAAAAACGCTTGTTTAAAAATATAATTCCAATTAGGTACTTATAAAGCCTACTACCCTGATCTTTTGCATACCTAAGCAACCTCTAACCGCTCAACCTCTCACTGTCATCCAGTTTTCTCTTTTCACTTTGTCTGTAGTACTCATGAAACATTTTCTAACTTAACAAGGGCGTGTTCAAAACGCAGTAGATGACTAAATGAAAGAAAATACGTCTATTCTCACAGATAATTTATAGCGGTCAGGCGATCATGTTGTAGATCTTTAAAATATTGAAGGGAAATTATAAGGAAGAAAGACTAGCTACGCCTTCCTTTCAGTTTTCCAGTTGGGAGACTTCGATCCTTAGCAAGTGAGCACGCGCACCTTAAGCAAGAAAAACCCCGTTTTTCAAACGTATTTTTTGAGGTACTGAATTAAACTTCATATACATTTTATAATGACAGAGTTGTAGAGCAACTCATTGCACATAGATGGACCTAGTTAGGCTACTTTTCAATAGTTTATCGGTAACAACATGTTTTTACGTTTTGGCAATTTTCGCCAAATTTGCTATTTTGTACCATAGCCCTGAAACAAGGAACTACGACAATGATGATCCCTACAATTACAAGTTCGAAAATTGCCATATTTTCTTGATTTTATTATTTTTCTTTTCAAAACGCTGTTGACTAATTTCAATTGTTCAGGATTCATTCTATTCTTATTTTTAAGTACTATTACATACTATTTTTGGTTTATCACATTTTTCTTCCACCTTAAAACGGAAGACACCGGTTTATAGAATTTTCTGAAATTTTTTTACGTAGATGCTGGGAACACCTTTTTATTAAAATATTATCGTTTTAAGAAAAAAAGTTACAAAAATCGAACATTGGCAGATGTAGAAATCCCAGTTGAATGCTTTTACGAAATACATTTTTTAATTGCATTAACAAATACGTCATCTTTTCAACTCAACACCAGTAAAGGTCTGGGCCCACCGACGAGACGAACATGGGCCTTGTGCGACACGAGATACGTACGTGTTTCATTCATTAGACATCGAAGTTACACTGTGACGAGTTACGTACGATTCTCGCGGCAGTTTTATTACTCTTAACTCTTTAAATGTAGAAGAATTAAAAATTTAAAGAAAACAAAGTTTGGGTTCATAATGCCTGGAAAAGTAGCTCTACAGACGAAGAATTTATGACATTACATCCACATTTAATGAAGATGAAATAAAAGTCCACAAATATTTCAGAATGACCTAGGCAACAATTCAGGATCTGTTAGCAAAACTAGAGATTCATTTGAAGAAAAAAGATACATTTTTGGAGACCTGCAATTAAACCTAAACAGAGATTAGCAGCGTGTTCTTGATATCCATTTTCACTCTGTAATAATAATAATAGTACTGCAAACAATATTTCAATAAAAATCAATAAAAAAAATTAATAATTAATTACCATCAGAATACAATAATAATATGAAACTGCGTTACAATCTTAATACAAAACTGCACTGCAACGTGCGAGACGAGCACGAGGAAAAATTAAGTAACTAACTCATTAAAAAATATCGAAGAAGTTAACAAGGTGTCTAGTGCCAGGTGAGTATATTTATGAAGAACACAATCAGCCCTTCTTTTCCGATTTTCTGTTTTGTTTGTATACACTTTATAGGTAGGTATAAATCTAATAGTAGGGGAGAGGTGGCATGAAAGGGACAATTATTGAAACGGATAACTCAAGTTACGGGCAAATAACAAATTTTCTCGGGATAGAAATACTTTTGTTGTGTGATAACATCGATTCACACTAATTTGCACCAAAATTCACGGTCCTGTCTTTTCACAGACGCGAGTATTGTGCTTGTGAACTTTTTCATGCTCAAAAGTAAATTTCTTTTAATAATTTCCAAACTTTTGTAGGGCGTACCAAATAGTTATTTGAACTGTCCGTAATATAGTTATTTATTCAATTAGAAATAAACAATAGGTAAGATACGTTTTAGATGAAATGGTAACTGTAGAGGTTAGATTGTCAAATTTTGTGTAATAGTCATGAAAGGGACACAACAAACGGTTATGAAAGGGACGTCTCCTTCATAACTGATCCTTTCGTGGTTGGCAATATTTTTTTAGTAAATGATGTCTCTTTCGTCCACAGTCACCTCAAAACATCGCTGGTCCTAACGAAATTTTTAATAAAGTAAGTGTAGATAATGAGGATCTTTTAATTTTACTCAAAATAAATTTATTGCAAATGTCGAGGAAACGCAACCCAGACCTTCCAATGCTATAAAACTACATACTGAATATATTAATCCTAGTAAGCAACAGATTGAACCTTCTATATCAAACGAACCACAGCCTGGATCTTCCAACAGTGAAGTGACGCATTCTGCGTTTTATATCTACCACACCTTACGCTAACTCAAGAGCAGATTAGGCCGTACCCTAAAGCTACAGCTCGAAAAATTGGAGAAAAGAAACGCAAAGTCAAAACTGCAATTATAACTGAAACCCCAGAAAAACATAATTACTTTTAGAAAATATGATAGATATATTAAAGAAAGAAACACTCCGAGACAATAAAGAAAGTTTAACGCAAGTAAGGCGAATTATCAAAGACAATTTACCAACATCAAAATTAATAATCAAAATGTAAATTATTAATTTCTAATTTTTTTGAAAAATGTTGTCTTGCAGCATACGTACACGTACCTATTGATTAATAATCAGTACGTGTATCGCAAAGTACCAGCTGATTTTTCTTGTTATTGCGTATTGTCCCTTTCATAAACCATTGTGTCCCTTATGTCAATGATTATATTAATGAAAGGGACAAAACACATTTTTTTTAAGTTGAAAAAATATACAACTAAGGATAAAGAATGGTTTGTTGTTTTGTCCTATTTCGATACTGACATAACTGAGCTTCCTAATTTTGTTCGTAAATGTTTGATTTTTTATTTAATTTATTTACTAGGATCCTCGAAACAAAAATGTCCCTTTCATGCCACCTCTCCCCTACTCATGTTATTAGAAGCAGTGATTAATTATTAGCTGGGTGATTAAAGATAAATCACAGAGGTGCAACGAAATCGACTAGTATGTACATTTTACGTTTTCTGCGTAAAAAATTGCCATATTTTTTCGTCGATACTGCGCGATTGGAAAAACTTCCCGTAAGCTTAACAAATTTCTCGTTTAGTTAGTCCCGGTCAATTTTATTTCCCAAGTTTTCCCGGCCACTAGACATCCTGAGTTATTGCCACAGGAAAAACACCCTTGATCAGGACGTCTAAAATTCCAACTATGATTAGGTTGCACTTAAAATTAGACATATTGAAAACATGGAAACGTGTTTTTAGAGGATATGAGAGTCTGCTCATTGCATTTTACATATATATTGCCGAGTAAGAAATCCTAATTCCAAAAAATACCAGCAGTAATATAATTTTAAAGTATGTATGCAATACATCGGATGAGTATAAAAATCTTATCACATAAAATAGGAAATAAGGAATTCTAAATCTGTTGACATTATGCCATCTCGAATAAGAGTAGAATGTGTGTTTCTTTTGCATATACATACAGCACGCTTCTTTCTATCTTCTGAAAATAATTTATGAGGACTGCTTCCGCTATCAGCGTTCTCAAGGTTATAACACAAGGTTACTTAATTTAACATAGTTATACTATTTTTTATATATGAGCTAAAAATATCGTTAGATAATTTTTAGAATTATACCTTTACTTATACTATATTAGAAAATAATTACGCACGTATTACTGGATAGAGAAGGTTAGAAAATGAAAAGGTATTAGAAAGAGTAAGAGAACAGAAATAGGCGAGATAGGTTAGTAGGACACCTTCTCAGGCATGAAGGTCTAGTCAGAGACATATTAGAGGCAGAAACAGGAGTTAGGAGGGGTCGAGGTAGAACTAGATTAGATTACTGTTCGCAAATAGTTAAGGACATGGATTGTTCTAGTTGTAGGGAGATGTGAAGATTAGCTCAGGATAGGAAAGAGTGGAGGTACGTGTCCAACCAGTCCAGGACTGACGACCTTTGGTGACATATTACTGAACCGACAGAGTTATGAACGTTCATTGTAAAGTATGCATGCGCCGGCATGTAGGACTTTAAACAAACCTCGAAATAGGAACATTCTAAGATTAAAGATGAAGAAATCGTCGTTGATTAGCATAAACTTCGAAAAATTGAAAAACAGAACCAATCGAACCAAACCTGTGAATTCACGCAATAACAGACAGTAATAAATCAAATTTTGTTAGAGCGTTGCGGAGAGCGTAAGGCAAAGGGGTGTAAAAATCAGTAGCGGTTCGTTAAACAGAGCATACAAAAAATAAGTAAATAAAAAAATTTTACTTTCATAAATATAGTGGCTACCTATTTGAAGTATGTTACAACTTGTGGTAATTATATTGCTGAACCCTCACACCTCCCATGATCTTGAAAATGTATACATGTTGCGCTCGGAAAGCATAAGTAATCGTAGATTATTGATGTTGAAAACTATAACAAATACATTGATTTGTTTTCATGAAATATTTCTTAGAATAGCTTTGTATTGCGGTGTAGTGGGTGAAAACGGCATTACCGAGCATATATTGCTGAATTTATGTTTAAAAGACACTTCATGCATTTTTCAGTGAAATGTCACGTATGTCTCAACTAGAAATAGATGATTCCTTAAATGATTAAAAACATAATCAAGGCACAAAAGCTTCATTATTGCGTTCTTGCCTGTAATGCTCTTAATTGATTATGTTAATTTTTAAAGTTAAAAAACTATGCGAAACAATGTTTTCCGCGCCCAACACATACACATATTAATGTTCAGCAAAAATACAACATACTAAATTTTCAAGGTCATCGGAGGTGTGAGGGTTCAGCAATATAATTACCCAACTTGTAATCAATTAATTAAAAGTTGTATACATATATATAAAAACATGGTTTGTGACCTCAGTTTTACAAATCGTCATCATCATCACTATTTTCGCTGCTTTTTATTTGTACAATACAGTAAAACCTCATTATTCGCGGGGTATACGTTCCATAAAATTGCCCCGATATGGAATGGTAATTGGTATGGAATCATAGGGGATACTTTTAAGGTTCCGAAATAAAACCAATATGTATCAAAATAAGATCAATGTATGGAGAAATTCGCAATTAAAATTAATCGTTATAATCAGCTTTAGACTAGAGTTTAAAAATTGAATTTGAATTTTGAAATTAGTCCACTCGGTTACATCTTTTATAAAATGTCAGTACATTAAGGGAATTCATGAGTTTAATATTTAAAACAGAGGTTTGAAATTTTGTAGTACGATAGATACAGCTTTGTTCTAAAGCTTGTTGAACGGCACTTCTTAATTTTATAATTTGTATCAATCCGAATCCTTTTCTGTTTACCGATTGCAACCGCGAATAAATGAAACTTTTAAGCGTGAATACAGGAACTGGGTTGCAATTTTTTCGCCCGCGAATAATGAAAACGCAAATAAGGAAATGGGTAATAAGGAATTTTTACTGTAATTGGTTCAACCTCCACATCTACAGGCGTATCCAGAACTCACATGCGTTTTTCTTCTTTCTGGACATACTGGATGCATTTTTGCCACAAGTCTGCAGTGAGACCTTGAACTGCGTCCTGAAGAAGTACCTTTACTTCTTGCAATTTAAAGATTGTGTTGTTTGGTGCCACAAAACCCTTTACTTGCGCCCAGATAAGCTCTATTGGGTTAAGTTCACAATGGCGCGATAAGCGCAACACTGTTATACCACGTGCTTTAGACATTTCCTCGACAGCATACTTTATACAGTGGGACTTATGTGGTTGCAGTTCTTTTTTTATTCATATTCGATAGATCAAGTCCTACCATCGGAGGAAGTAGTCACACAAATTTTGATTAGCAACATTTCTAATGCTGGAATTATACATATAGAATATTTTCACATTAGTATACATATAGTGATATCGTTTTGTATTTATACATTTTATTATCCAGCAGGAGTCTGACTGGGAAGGTTATAATTATAAGAATAAGATTGTACTGAATTGTTCTTCGTATTTTGGTTGATTATATCGGGAAAAATTGTCCTTTTTTTATCGCGTTTTCTCTGGCTGATGGACTTAAGTGCATTTATTATCTGTGTATATTTTTATTATGTACTATTTTTGCATTCAGGAATTACATCTTAAAGTTTAAATTTTTGCAGTGTCGCATAAGTTTCTGACTAACCGAGTAACAGGTCCTTTGGATTTTTTGTGAGCATTGATAATTTAAAAGAAAAAGTTGAATTCAAAAAACAGCAGAACAGTTTTTATTTGGTTTCTTCATACAAAAAATAAAAAGAAGAGCTGTATTTATTTTCATTCAAATTTTAAGCAACAGAAATTAAAGGGTAAAACATAAGGAAGAAAATAATGAAGCTGAATATAAAGGAGAAGAAGCAAAAAAATTGGATGTACAAAGGAAACGTAGAGGGCGGAAATAAAAAAAGAAAAGCGAATAGTCTGGAAGAAGGGAAGAAAGATTTGAAAATAGAGGATATAATGGGGTAAAATAAAAAAAATGGAATGAAAATGAGGAGAATTAAAGGAATAGAGAATTGCAAGAAAAAAGAAGATGGAAAAAATTGGAACAGAAGATGGAGAGAATCCAGGCAGAAAATAAATGTATAAAAGAAAAGATCGAAGAAAGAGAGAAAGAAGCAAGTGAAAAAGTAAAGAAATTGGAAGCAAAACCGGATAAGAGTAAAGGTAAAAGAGGAGAAGGAAAGAAATGAAGAGAAGACAATCAAGAAAATAATAAATGGGGTAATAGGGGTATGGGATGAAGAAGAGGAAGAAGTGGTTAAAAAAAAAAGAAAATTGGCATTTCGAAGGGATGGGGTGTGTAAGCGGGGGAGAAGATGGAAGAAAGAATGGATCAAAGGTGTGTAACTAGGATAAAGAACAAGGATAATACTGTTTTGGGCTTTGATGGGGGAACAGGGTATAGTACAATTAAGCGAAACAAGGAATAAGTATATATTACAAAAGTTACAATAAAATTTGTCTCTTTTTATTCAACTATCCTTGTATATTCAGTTATCAAATCGACTTTATCATTCAGGGTGACCATCATTTACACAACACACTATCACGTATACCCATAAACCTACTTAATTTGTCTCGTTGCGACACTCACACTGATATGAATCGTGCGTGTACCATGCGTTGCGGAAGGTTCGCATTAATACGTAACAATCGCGCGTACACATGCATGTGTACGTGTACACTTATGTGTGTGCGTTAAGATATAGGGGCACGTCAATCTTTTAGCCACGCGCTTCCCGCATTTTTTGATTTCTAGGTCAAGTTAAGTCACTTAATGATGCAAAGGACGCAATGGAAGGCTATTGCAGGAAGAACAGACGGTCGTACGAGCGCACGATACGTCACTTATTGTTATGCAAATCTCGCCGTACTTAACTTCATGTACGCCTAATTCCATACATGCTGGTAGGCTTGTTATTACACATGGTATATGTGTTTGTTCTTATGTATAAAGATGTATGTAATTGTACAGTGTGATCCGGAAAAATTGCAACTGTTGGGTAACGAATGTAAGCATTAAAGAGGTTGTTTGGTGTTGTGTTATTTTGTATATAATCGTACATATTTCTTAAGTACTTTTACTGAAATATTTTATTTAGTGGGTTATAGTTTAGGACAAATTCAAAGTAGTTAAGTAAGTAAACATTTGCTACAAACAATAACTTTACGATATTGGCGGAAATACCGAATTTATTGGGTTCGGTATTTCACAGAAGACAAGACAGCGTTGCCAGCCTGTACAATAATTATGGGGACATACGATAATTTTGCTTCAAATACGATGTACGATATCGTAATTCAAATTTCTATTAAACGTACGATAATTCGTGCTTATGTAATAAATCAAATT
>NW_020439155.1:41540-49535 GCF_000699045.2 Agrilus planipennis | reverse complement strand
TTTTGTATATTACTGTACATATTTCTTAAGTAGTTTTTCTGAATATTTTATTTTATTAGGTCTATAGTTTAGGATAAATTCAAAGTAGTTGTTAAGTAAACATGTGCGACCAGCACTAACTTTATGATATTGGCGGAAATACCGAATTTATTGGGGTTCGGTATTTCACCGAAGACAAGACCAATAAGGTCAGTTACCTACCCCAAAGATGCCTGTTTAGGGCGTGTCGCTTTCTTCAGTACCTATTATAAATACTGAAATTTGAAAGCATGAAAGGCATTCGATTCATTCAATTCATATCAATTCGATTCATTCAATTCATATCAAACAATCAATTCGATTTATTCGATTCATATCCATCAACTCAACAATTCTATACCAATAAAACCCAATATATGTACAACAACCAAATTGATTATACAATTTATTAAGCTAGTGTTTATCGATAGTTTAATATTAAGTTAAGTGTAAATATAGTGTAAATAAAAAACATGAATTAAGGAAAATACAGTGCATTTCAAGTGGTAATAACCAAAAGAACGAAAGGCGGGATACCGCCACATCCGACAGAGGTTGTTTATGTAAAAATAGGTCTTATAATTATAAAATTTCAGTATGTTAATTATAAGTCTTAGATACACCAGTACTTGTCAGCAAACTGATTTTGTCTGTGTAGTTTCCTAGAAATCGAAGTTCAAAATTTGCTTTTTTAACATTGGCTCTTATGGACTTAAGGGGATGGGAGGGGTCCTAAATTTCGTGACGTCACATTTCAAAATTTTCAAAATCTACGTGTAAAAACACTACTCAATAATTTGTAGATGTAAAAATTGCAAAATATGTGACATCACACTAGGAAGGGGGGGAGACTCACAAATGTGACCAGCTGTGACAAAGACGGGGAAAGGGTCAAAAAATCATGAAATTCATGTGACATAATTTATGGATGGCCCCTTATATCGAATATTTATTGAAAAAAAAAGGTTTGCGGCAATAAAAAACTATTTATAATATGTAAAAGGCGTTTCTGAAACATTCCACAAAGTTACAGATTTTTTTTCTGTCCCGTTCGTGAGAAACAAATAAAAAAGAATACGAAAAATGGTGATTTTCATTTCTCTACAATAAAAAGTATAGGCAACATCCCATACATACACAAGAAAAGAGTACTGTACATTTACACACGCATACTATTAATGAAGTTTGTTATAGACATGTTTAACTCCGATTCGATTGCATTAAAATAAATTTTATAATTATCTTTATACTTTTAGCACTTAAGTTTTTTAATGGTATAAAGAAACATTTAAATTTTGACGCTCTTATTAAGTTTCATTTAACAGACATCACATCTTGAACATATAAATTACACACAGGTAACAGATCAGTTACAGATCACAGGTTACACCACTCAATACCGGAGAAGAGAGACGTCAATACGTACTAAAGCTTGCCAATAGTACATCAGTAAATTAAATTCATTGCGCTGTTGCCACCATTAGTACAATTAATATTGAAGTAAAAAATTGGCTTTCGATCGGCTTAGATTTATGGTTAAAAATATTGATCTTAAATTAAATTCTTTTAATGGAGTTTCAATCACTAAGAAATTATTTAAAAAATTAAAAAAACATTTATGTGCTACTGGTAGCCATGAGCGGACTCTACGTTCTCCTTTCGCTCCCTGCCCTGCAAAGACGTACACAACCTCCTTAAGTAAGAGTAATATCCAAATTAAGGCAGAGTATCACCATCTGGTGGCTATTTGCTGCCACTAAAATATTTCAAGATTTACACAAGACTTCACGAAGAGACTTCAATTTGTCTAACTCAGGGTTTCCAATTTTTTTTGCTACGGAACTCTTTGAATTTCTCTTTTTTGGCGGAACCCCATCTTGACAAAAAGGTACCTTTGTAAATTCATTATAGCCCGTGGGACCTTATTGTCTATCTACATGTTGCAAATTTCAACTTCAATTTTGAATTTAAAATCAATATTTCACGCACATAATGTGCGCATTTTTACTTGAGATAGCATCAACATTAGGTTTAATGTCCAACAATTAAATTCGAATATTCGGAGCACCATTCAGTATAGTTCTGAAGTTTAGTGACGAGAAAAATTGGTCTTGGTTTTGTAGTCTTGCATTTTCGCGAGACCAAACCAAGACTTTATCCTAGCAAGACCAAGACCGAACGAACAAGATCAAGACCAAATAAACGAAAAATTTTATTACTTCCCGTGGATTTATGAGTTATGATTACACTGGCCGACAAAAGAAAAAAAATTGTTTGTTTCCTGTAATATTTTTTTTGTTTCTAACTCATTTTGGTGAATATTTTTTAAATATGGAAATAATTTTTCTGTAACAGCTTTTCTTTTTGAGTTACAGCTAACTACCCTCATTTACCAATTTTGTTTAGATTTTTGTGTTTTGTCGGTAATTAAAATATATTTCATTGTTGTTTTCGATATGGCTTCCCCAAGAAGGTGTTGTTGACATAATCCAAACTATTTTTCTTATGTAAATGGTGAATATATTTTTGAAAAATATATCGAAAATCTATATCGTTCTTCGTGAAAACTGCGTATCTTCTATACTTTTAAATACAATTCTGCTATCAAGATAAGCCGTGGTTTCCTCATATTGTATGCCTGAAATGTGTTGTATGTTTACGATTGTGGTCCAATGGAAAAAGGGATGCAATAAATTTCGTAACACCCATGATTTGGCGAGAACCCCGGAATCACCACCACGACTGCTACTTCTGCGTTTTGAAAATAAATGGAATTAATCCTGGAAATCGAAGTAAGTGGTCGTATCCTAATATACCTTCTGCTCAACGACCTCAACTGAAGTCACGAGAAGTACTATCTAGCAAATCTAAAAACCCTTCTACTTAAACTTGGTATAGTGAAACAGTTTGTGATGGCGTTTGACAAAAGTGGTGAATGTTTCAATTTGTTTTCAAGTTTCCAGGATTAAGTAATGAAAAATTAAAAGCAGGAATTTTTGATGGGCCACTAATTAGGCAACTCGTGAAAGATCCTTATTTTATCAAAGCAATGACTGAAGTAGGATCGAAAGCATGGAATTCATTTGTTTTAGTTATGAGTAACTTTTTAGGGAACAAAAAATCTGAGAATTATTTTCAGCACGTTCAGTGCATGCTTTCGAATTTGCAAGAGCTAGAATGTAAGATAAGCATTAAAATTCACTTCCTACACTCACATTTAGATCGATTCCCACAAAATTGACTGATTTTAGTGAGGAGCAGGGTGAAAGATTTCATCAGGATATACGGACAATGGAAGAGCGTTATCAAGGAAAGTAGGACTCTCATATGATAGCCGACTGCTGTTGGAGTATGCAACAAGATCAACCTGATGCCGATTATTTAAGTAAATTATCTAAAAGATCATTTGATAGTGTAAAATAGAAATTTAGCTTACATGTATAGTAATTTTTTTGTATTACTTAGTCGAAACAGTAAAATTTTATATTTCAAAAAGTAAAGCTGTTAGTAGTCATCCAATATTTTTTTCATAATCAGAGATATAGAAATACTCAATAAAAGTAAAAAAATTAAGGAAACAAAATGGTGTTGACCAGTGTTATTTGAAGCAACTTTAATATATTCTTTTCTTTTACATTTTTAGTATTTGAAATTTTCAGTTTCAGTTTCATCTGCAAGAATGTTCTCAGATTAAGTGTTCTTTATTCCTATGTCTGGATAAAGTGATTGAAATACAGACAAACTAACTTTTTTTTTGATATTTTTTAATTCTTTCAAGTACCTTGTACTATTTTGTCCGCTAAAAGGTCCATTTATGCGTTGGGGAAATGGTATGTTGCTCATCACTGCCGAATTTGTTTTTAGTGAAGACGTAAACTGAAAAGCTCGTTTGTGATCAGTAGGTTGATACAAACCGAAAAAGGGACCGTGATAACCTTCTCAACGTCTGCAGGATATTAATCTTTTAAGTTCGATCCCGAGGTAATTCAAATTTAAATCAGCCGATTCGAATTTTTCTTTTAAAGACGATGAATTCTTAATATCGAGCAAGTTCTCATTTTCCGACACAGTTAACATTGATGGTGTACTCTGATTTGCGAATGGATTCTGTACTCGATGGCTGTCCTGTAACTTCGGAAAATATTCTTTCAAAGGTTCTACCTTTTAGCTACAAATATAGCGGCCCTCGTGCCTATCATAAAATGAACCGCTATTAGGGTTTAGCCTTTCGTTAGGTACTGGTTTGATCATGAAAACTATACCGTTGTTACAGTTAAATGCAGGACGGTTGCTTTTCGCAGAATGTTGTACATTTATTAGAGGAAAAACGCTGTATCTCGAAGGACTCCTGAGACCCTTCCACGGAAGACCGCTTGAGAACCACTAGTCCAATATAAATCGACGACGCAGATTACATAAGTGATACACTGTCTCCAATAAACAGGTAAACGTATAGGTAATACAAGAGCCTTTTGACTTTGATTAAGTCGGTTGCTAATGAAAAGATGTTCTTATATGGAAATCTGGTAAAGGATTTATTTCCTAACCAGGAATCGACCTCGAGCCCCTGACTTTACACACTAGTACTGTACCTTTCAGCTAAGAGGCAGTGACAGTAGCAGCAATTTTTCCCTAATTATTTAAAGTTATTTGCAGTGGACAAAGTTATTTAAAATTAATTCACTAATACATTGAAATAACCCTACAAAAATTCAAAGTGTTCAACCTTATCAGTAATTTGTGCAACAGTTGTTTTTTTAATGCAAGGGAGTTCACCTACAGTTATACAGTATAAATTGCATTGGATTTATCATAGGTTCCGTTACAACGAAAGGATTTGAATGTTTCTTATACTAAAAAAAAAGTAAAAAGGTTACCATTTGAATAAAGCGTATTTCTTTGACAGCTATATTTATTCTTGCTTTCGGGAATTATTTAATTTCTATGTAAAGTATACTAATGTTAAGATCAACAAAAGTCCATGAAAAGTGAGTATTTAATTTTAATTTTTGATCAGAATATGTCTTTAAAAATTTGACTTATGAAAGTATAGTTAAACCGTTGTCTTGAGTCGCAAAAGCAGTAAATCATGAACTGCATAATTTACCAATCCTAGAAGCAGTTACCCTATGCCTCTCCCCAGAGGTTGAGTATGATACAACCTGGCAATTTAAGTCATATAATTATCACAATGAAAAACAGATTTGAAATGGGAAATTTGGGCAGAAATACAATTTGTTATACTTTCATTGGCAAGATGTCTCAGGTAGGCGAGTCCCTTTAAATTTAGATGACACTTTTGTGGCTTTTGCGACTTGAGACGACGGTTAGACTATACCTTGTTAAGAAAGAAATTCATGCCAAGTATGCGGAAATGCTAATATATTAATGATACGACAGCAATAAATATTGAATCACAAAATATTGCTGTTATTTCCGGAGATATTGACGTGTTTATCTTACAATTAATTTTAACGCATCCTTATAAAGAAATATAATATCTGCTTGAATTTAACTTACACTTTACTACGTGGTCGTCTAAATGTGTATTTTGCTGAAATGGCGTACATAAGTGCATTCGAATCAAATTTACTTTCTTCTTGTTTTTTTATTTTTTTTGTATGCTCTTCATTAAGTTCCACTTAATTAGTGGAATTCGTGTAAAAGGTGTAATTCATGTATGTAGTATTTGACATATTTCCAACATATGCAACCGATATATAAAACGTGTAATTTCATTATAGTTTCTAGTGATGTGATGTTTATTGACGTCAGTCAACGTGGATTGACAAGAACCTATAATTGGCATGCATTAGTAAATAGTGAAGACAGGCACATTACAGTAGCGTTTATATACATTAAATAGGAAATGGAATTCCGTTAAAAGATGCACTTCCTTGAAAAATTAGACGTAGCGAACGCTATCCAAACCGAACCCTAACGGTTCATTTTCTAATAGGAATGAGGGCTGCTATTTTTGTGAAAGAAATATGCCTAGATGCCAAATGAGAGGATAGGACTTTCGGTCAGTCAATAAATTGGATTACAATGGGAAGGCAGCATCAATCACTGCTTCTCCATACGTCCATACGGAAGTGAAATGACTTGAGAGGAGACGTTGGGCAACCAATTTTTACATCCGTTAGTCATGTTGAACTGCAGCATGTCGAGACATGAAATTGACTTATTTGACCGATATATTCGATAAATTCAGTTGCAATGAAAATAATCATAAGCACATTTACAGCGAGAGACAATATATCTTGTCTAACGACAAAAAAAATTGCATTGAATGTGTTGAACAAAACAGTTCTGAATAAGTTTCTTGAAGAAAATGAGTCACAAGTAACTTCAGATGTGGGTAAAAGTCATACACGAACATCTTTAAAAGAATATTTTTCAGAGGAGACACAAGACAGCCACTGATGATTGCGAATACAGAATCCATTCGCAAATCAGACTAAACCAACAATGTTAACTATGTCGGAGTATAATGAATGGATGGATATTAAGAATTCATCCTTTTTGAAACAGAAATTCGTACCAGCTGATACAAAATTAAATGACGATTGGATCAAACTTAAAGATGAATACCCTGCAGTCATTCAGACGATTTTTATGTATCTCGTTTCAGTCTGTACTCATTCGTAGATTACAGACGAGCTTTTTAGTTTACGCNAATTTTCCTTTATGGCACTATGATCTGAGATCCAGAGCAATGGTTTGGATCGCTGCTCTGTTAAAGGTTTGGCCACAGTCCTTTAATAGTTTAGACTTTTAACATCTAAAGCATTTTTGCAATTATTGCATATGTGTCCGGTGGTGTTGCTGACCAAAGCCGCCCAGGTGCATCAAGTAAGGATTGGTTCTGCGTTCTTAGATTCATCGGTATAATACGGACCAGCGTCAAACGGGATGGAGATCTTTCCCGACGGCCAGTCTTCCTTAGAATGAAGGCTGATCCTGCATTTATGAAACTAAAAGAGTTTTTGTGCGGTTGGAGGGCATCTCAAGGATAGCTCATATGACAACACATCCTTGGAAAGCTAGCTCAATGGGTCTTACTTTTCCCTCCTTTCTGGCAATGTTATTAATTCTGTAAAGGGCCACATTGAGGATCACATTGAATGACCATGTAAGACCCCCCCTCCTCGAGTTGCAGTAGAGGTAGACCTTATCATCTCGGTGGTGCTTCTCAACACCAAGACCCTCAATTTTTCTAACTCCCTGTTTGATGTAAAAAGAGCAGTCCTGTAGCATAGGTTAGCCTCAAAAATTCACCTTATTGTAGTTAGTTTAAACCCCCAGTATTTTCCAATGACAATTTAGTTCGTTAGAGGCAGACTATTTCTATTAATTGATTTTCCTGTACCGTTGTCAAGCCAGTGATATCAGTAACATTTGTGTTCAAAGGGTTTGCTATTCAATTTTTATTGTTGTAGGGTACTGCAAAATTATCCCGAAACGAAGACCTCAAGGCGCGGAAATGTTTAATCTTTTTTCCTTGCACTTGTGTTGACAACGATGATCCAGTAGAGGATTCCAAAAACGCTGCCAGTTTAGGAAAGTGATTATTGTTTATTTATTACTGTTAAATGGTCCATATATGAGACTGCGGCATTCCCTGAACATATACTAGCAGACCCAGGGGGGGTTCGCGGACTACAAGTTAAGAAACATTGCTATATGCTATGCTGCTCGGTCTATCTAAAAATATCACCTATCTCCCTAAAAACATATTCCTAAATTAGTGGAACTCTCAAATCTTTTTAAGGGTAACACTTCTCAACACTTTAAATTGAATTTATTGGATATATATTACTTTATTATTCATATAAAAAAATGGTTTACGGTATTTATAGACCTAGATTAGATTACTGTTCGCAAATAGTTAAGGATGTGGGCTGTTCTAGTTTTAGGGAAATGCGAAGTTTAGCTCAGGATAGGAAAGAGTGGAGGTACGTGTCCAACCAGTCT